>NC_134484.1:134907206-135020921 GCF_040206685.1 Ascaphus truei | reverse complement strand
AACCTTGTTTATTTGGCCCTTGTTAGCATTTGAGTTTGACATGCTTGGTCTATAGTCACCGGATTTCTTGAGCTCCTCACTGCACATTCATTATATGACTTTGTTGGGCAATACTCGTCACTTGTTTTTAGGCTAGAGTCACCTTGTGATAAGAAGATTGTTTCACAGAGAAGAAGGGGGGAACTGATCCTGTTCACATTATGACTCTATAAGGACATATTACCAGTATTAGTGCAGCCATTTAGGGATTGGTTTCCCTTACCCACCATGCTAGACATTTTAAGAGGTTAGGTATCAAGCGACTCTTTGAGTAAAATTGGTTGATTTATGAAATTGTGATATGGGACTGCACGAAAATTATCATTCATTTATAATGTCTTTTCGTTTGATTATGAGAATCGCCACTCAAGTCAATGGCATTTAACACGCATTTAACACCAGGTCAGGGTGTGAGACCCCACAGCGGCGTTTAGTAAGGCCTTTTTTATGCTGTGCCTCTAAATTTAAATATGCACAGCTATTTCTCACAACTTTTGCCATGTCTCTCAAAAGAAGTGAGAAATAGCCCTGACTGAGAGGTAAGGACAGAGTTACCAATGCACATTTTTTAATGGATTGCATTAATTTCTGTGTCTGGGACATGGGCTGCCAACAGGGGGGGAGAGCTGGGACAATTGTCTCGGACCCCGCGGCTGCCCAAATTCAGTGTCTGGCTGTCATGCCCCAGCTCTCCTGGACCCTGGACCCAACATTCGCATCCACCCGGTGAATCGACGCAGCATTAGAGGCCTCCCCCCAAGGTAAAATTATTGTGTGTGTGTGTATTGAGTTTGAGGAGGGGTCGTGGGGGAGTATTGAGTGTGAGGAGGGGGTATTGAGTGTGAGGAGGGGAGGCAGGTATTAAGTGTGAGTAGGGGGTATTGAGTGAGGTGAGAAGGAAGAAATTAAGTGTGAGGATCGGATTGAGTGTGAGGAGGGGATTGAGTGTGAAAATGGGAGTTGGGAGAGTTGATTGTGATGAGAGGAGGGGAGAAATGAGTCTCAGAAGGGGAGAGGGGAAATAAGTTTGAGGAGGGGAGGGGAGATGAGTGTGAAGAGGGATTGAGTGTGAGGGGTGAGTGGGATTTGAGAGAGGGAGTGGGATTTGAGAGGGAGGGGCATTGCATGAAAGGAGGAGGGGTGAGTGAGCGAGAGATAGGGCGTAAGAGAGGGATGGGTGAAGGTGAAAGAGTGAGAGAGGGGGAGGGAGTGAGCGAGAGAGGGAGGGGGAGAAGGAGTGTAAGAGAGGGAGATGGGAGGCAGGAGAGGTAGGGGTGTAAGAGAGGGAGGGGATAGGTGGGGGTGTAAGAGAGGGAGAGGGTAGAGGTATGGGTGTAAGAGAGAGGGAGGAAGAGTGAGAGGGGGGAGGAAGAGTGAGAGTGGGGCGCGTGAGAGACAGCGGGGAGAAATACATGGTGGGAAGAGAACATGAGAGGGGGGTGAGAAGTGTAAGAGAATTATACAGATGCAGCGGTCGTTATTCGAACATTTACCTGGGTAAATGTTGCGTTATGCCGCGAGGTGTTGCGAGGAAGTTCTGTTGCAGACATAATGGCCCATTATTTACTGTAGGTAATTGATTGGCTAGTGGTTTTATTTCTTTAATTGATTGGTTGGCTAGTGGTTTTATTTAGATAATTGATCGATTGCCTATTGCTTTTAATTTTACAGTTTGTGTGTTTAGGTGCATGTTATATAGGTTTTATTATTGTGTATTTTGGACATTCAGGCTTTCGTATTAGGGTGACCATTGACTGCTATATAGCTTTTGCCCATATTATATGGGTATGATGTACTACTATAACAATCAATTGGTACAGGGTGGGTATTGTGGGTCCAGGGTGGGTGGTTAGGCTCCCAGGTGGGTAGCGGGGCAGGTTAGCCCCTTAATTACTATAGGGGTTATTAACTGCTATGGTGATTAAGGGGCTATTTTGTATGCTTTCTGGCAACGGAGGACATGGCCTGGCAGTATGCTGACGAGGATGCCCTTCACATTGGCAGGGGTAAGTAGAGCGGTTTTTATTTACTTTATTTATGCTGCCTGGCTAATGTTGTGTTTAATAATGGGCAAATAATCTATTATCCATATCTGGGTAATAGTTATTTTGCCCATTACTGTACTGTATGTGTTTGGTGTGTGGGGGGGAGGTGTATTTATTGAAATGTAGGCCATGTTAATTAATTTTTTTAAATACAGGAATGGTAACGCAGGCCAGCGGGGATCCACGGGGACCACATGAGGACCCACGGACACATGCGGGGAGGAAACGGGGCCCGCACAGCTGTGTGGAACCCATGGGGACTACCTGAGGGCCCCAAGACACCTGTGGGAACCACCCTAGGGACCCCAGACAACCGTGGGGACGACCCGGGGACCCCAGACACCCGCAGGACCACCCATGGACCCCGTTGAGGCCCACGGATACCCGTGGGGACCACCTGGAGGCACACAGAGCATAGCCAGGATCACACGAGAGCCCCCAGAAACCCATGGGAACCACCCGGGGACCCCCGCCAGCCTGTGGTATTAATCCTGTGTCTATAAAAATAAATATTGGTTTTAGGTGGGGGCACAGGGGGTGGGTTGTGTATTGCTGTTTACTACATATTTTAATTTAAATGTATGACGAGTGTAGATGAGATGGGGGTCTCCGGAGCAGAACCGTGTTGGTTTCAGGTCCGGGGACCCCCTGCTTCCCAAGATGCAGGCCCCGTTATGGGGTGCCGGTATCTCCTATGCATGGAAATGTCCCGATCACGTGACGCAGTCATTTCTACGCATAAGAGATACCGGCACCTCATAACGGGGCCTGTATCTCGGGAAGTAGCAGGTCCCCAAACCTGAAATCAATGTGAAAAGAAAAAGATGGCGCTAAATGAGCTTGCAACAATGTAAGTAATGGTATTATTATCACTGTACAAAAGGAATGACGCCTGCGGCTGAGGTATATTGGAAGGGAGTCTTCAATTCCCATACGTATATAAAGAATAGATGACAAGAAAATATATTTCAGCGCATGGGATCAATTTAGGGAGAGAACTTAATGTCTCAGAGGTCAAAGGACATCTGAGACATTTAGTTCTCTCCCTAAATTGATCCCATGCGCAGAAATATATTTTCTTGTCATCTGAAATCAATGCGGTTCAGCTCCGTAGACCCCGTGCTACATTACTGCAAGGTTTAAAAATTAAATAAACCCCCCGCGATCGCCTGTGAGAGGCGCGCAGTTAGAGTGACTGATTCAGCCCCCTTACTGCGCGTCACTTACAGACAGGCAGACCCCGGTAGGAGTCACACCGCAGGGACCCCCTGCTGTGTTAATCCGATGGTCCATTAGTCTTCCGCGGCAAAACTTGTGAGAATCACGGGGAGATCTCGAAATCCATTTCCAGAAATGTTCGAATAACTGCGTCTGCGTCTGTAGGGTCGAGAAATAGAGGGTCGAGTTAGGAGGTGCGTGATAGGGGAGGAGGGAAAGAGAAAGAGGGGGGCTTACAAGGTAACTGACACGAGGTGGGGGGGTCTGGTGTAAACTCTAGTCCTGGGCCCCGTGAAAGCTGTCGGCGGCCCTGCCTGGGTCTTTCACTTTTCCTCTTTTCTCCAAATATAAAAATCTCCTCCAGACACATGACACGTTCTTTTGCCTGAGTATACAATCCGAGAAACCTAAATAACCAGTTTCTTAAATTTGATGTACACGCAAGCATAATATGAAAATGTGCGGGTGGATTTATATATTAATTGTTACACACATTTCCGGAAATGAATATGTAACCAGCGTAGACTATTAAGTTGCGAATCAGCTTCAGAATCCGTGCGTCCAAATCAACAGCTTTATTCATTTTGTGTGTAATCTGATGTGTACATGTCGGCATGTAAGTTTAACGTGCTTGAAGGTGTATTCTCATATACCAATGTAGGACGGCCTACAATATCATTAGACTCCTTGTCTAGCACTTTCATTTTATTTTCTAAATTATAGTATGTTTTTACAAATTTAGGCCTGAAATCATTGAACATCTCAGTGGTAAGTACCAGGGTGTATAAAATATGTTGTGCTCATTCTAAAGTTACAATAATCATTCCCAAATTACAGAAATATTCCATATTGAGCTGCACAGTATTTGCAGTACTCCTGAACAAGAAGCCTACAATATCAGGGGTTGTAAGCTCAGTTCCTGAAAGTATTACTTTGTATGAATATTTTTCCAGCACAGAAAACAACTAAGACTTTGGAACTGAATATAAATGGGAAATGAATGGCAATTAGTGACTTTAAAGAGGAATTCTGCTACGAGTTATTATACAAGATATTTGAAATGATATGGGTTTCCAATCAGTTTGATCACATCATTATAAATATTTATGCTGTTGAGAACAAAACGTTCTACGGTATGTAAGCTTTAATGAAAAAGGAAAGAAGCCAGTTTTCTGAACACTCATTAAAGCAAGGAACTTGTTCCCATGTCAGCATGACAGAATAAATACATGTTAAATATCAACCTGCTTTGGATTTTGTTGCCTTGTTTGCTTATTCAATCTTGAAATAAGAGACAAGGGCCTCATGCAGAGAGCATAGAATTTTAAAAATGGCGAATTTCATAAAAAGTAGCTTTTTTGGAGAGTTTTATTCTCCATATGCAGAAAAGTGCGAATTCTGCTATGTTTAACATGGATGCGTGTGGCGAGTTTAAATTGGCGAGATGCGCGCTTCAGAAACGTGTAAAAACAAATTCGCGCCTTTTTTTTTTCCCTTTACTATAGGCGGCGAGCGCCATCTTGCCATATTTTCGTGTGGCGCGGCAAAAATGCGAGAATCGCGCCTTTTTTTGGCGCGAACAGCCGCTACTTGCCGTTCGCCACCTCTCTGCATTCGGAGAGTTTTAAAAATGGCGCGATGGAGGTTCTCGCCAGCCGCGAGGCGAGTTTTAAACATAGAAATAAAAAAATGGCGCGTTTTTTCGCAACTCGCCATTTTATGCCGTTTTCTGAAGGAAATTGAACAAAAAATGGCGAGTTTTGAAATAACGATGCTCTCTGCATGAGGCCCCAACATCTTTTTATACAGTTGTAAAAATGTAAATTACTGTCAGAGGATTATACAAACTATATATATATATATATATATATATATATATATATATATATATATATATATATATATATATATACATATATATATATATATATATATATATATATATATATATATGCAAATATAACTGTATGCTCATCTGCATGTCTTAGGCAGGTCTGCAACCCCGCCTTTCCCCATTATCACCCAGCATACAGCACTTCCACTGCAGCAAGGGATTCTGGGAAATGACATGCAAATGAGCACACAGTGTCACTTTTTGCCTCAATAACCATTTTTAACATGGTTTCCCTATAGGCTTAAGCTTGCTGCAAGCTTAAGCCTATAGGGAACCATGTTAAAAATGGTTATTGAGGCAAAAAGTGACACTGTGTGCTCATTTGCATGTCATTTCCCAGAATCCCTTGCTGCAGTGGAAGTGCTGTATGCTGGGTGATAATGGGGAAAGGCGGGGTTGCAGACCTGCCTAAGACATGCAGATGAGCATACAGTTATATTTGCATATTTGCTTTCCTGTGGAGGGTTTTTGTCACTTTTTTACTCACCATAACTTAACTCAGTATTTTATATATATATATATATATATATATATATATATATATATATATATATATATATATTAGAGAAAAAGAGAAAAGAAGCGCCCGATCCTTGTGTAAAATCAGATGAACAAAGTTTTAATATCTCATGGACAAGACAAATGCACACTTACAATTTGTCTGATAAAATAAAGCATGTTATGGGACCTGCCCATGCACCAACTGAGGACTCCTCGGTCTCTTCTTTGTGTGTGAGTGTCAGAATTGGCTCCAAAATGGATGTTGCTGTCAGCTGCTGTCTCCAGGGGAGTGTTCCTTAGTGTTTGTGAGCATTCAATCTCCACATGCGGCCGCCATTAGCCTTTCTTCTCACACTTGAAACCGGAAAAGAATCTTCAGGCAAGTCCTTGCCTCCTCACGCTGGTGCTGGGAGCTGCCCTGTCACCGTAGGTTCACTGCCAGATATCCCTACGCGTTTCTTCCGACTCTGCGGATTTCATCTGATTTTACACAAGGATCGGGGCGCTTCTTTTCTCTTTTTCTCTAATAGGTACTGTGGGAGTTCGGTGAGCCCAAGAAGAAGCAGCCTGGACCTTTTGCAAATCAACTTATCATGGACACATGTGGACTTAAGTATTTTTAATATTCACTGCATTTATGGGCTCATATTCGTGTATTGGGAATTTTTTTTCATTGCTTATCTTATGAACCCATTTTTATATTTGCATTTTTTAGTTAAGTCCCAGTGACCCTCAGTGTCATTTCTACTCACAATCATTGGCAATATATCTTTTTTATTGCTTTTTTTCATTTTTTATTCTATTTTTATATGTTATGCACACTTTTATTTTTTTTGCTTTTATGTTTTTATTAAATAGTCATTTTTAGTTTTTCCTGCCAGAATACATTTAGTTATTTTCACAATACTGTTTATTGGGCATATCTGCCTGGTGCAATCACTTGCCACATCTGTCAGGGCTGCAGCAATTTAGGTGTAGTGTGTGAAGGGCGCTGTCTATATTTTCTGTCATATATATATATATATATATACTAGCTGATATACCCGGCGTTGCCCGGGATGTAAATCCGTAATAGGTAGTATTTCTAAATAGGGTAAGAATAGGTTGAGTATTTGGTGGAAAGGTTGTATAATAATGTTGAAAAGAAACATGGAAGAAAATGTAATTCGATGTTGTTTTAAAATGGTTTATTGTAAAGTTATTGTGAGTCGGCGAGTGGCTGGTGAGTGCGGTGTGGCGGTCCCACTACGGTGGGAAGGGGTGTGAGGTGGTGGTGTGAAAGGCAGGGGTGGGAGGGGGCGGGGGGGTGAAAGGCAGGGGCAGGAGGGGGGGAGGAAGGCAGGGGCAAGGGGGGAGGAAGGCAGGGGCAAGGGGGGAGGAAGGCAGGGGCAAGGGGGGGGGGAAGGCAGGGGGAGGCAGGGGGAAGGGGGAGGAAGGCAAGGGAGGGGGGGAGGCAGGGCAAGGGGGGGAGGAGGCAGGGGCAAGGGGGGGCAGGCACGGGCAAGGGGGGGGGTGAAAGGCAAGGGGTGGGTGGGTGGGTTATTTAGTGACTGGGTGGGTTATTTAGTGACTTTATTTAGTGACTGGGTCGGTGGGTTATTTAGTGACTTTATTTAGTGACAGGGTGGGTGGTTTATTTAGTGACTGGGTATTATTTAGTGACTGGGTGGGTTATTTAGTGAGTGGGTGGGTTATTTAGTGACTGGGTGGGTGGGTTATTTAGTGAGTGAGTGAGTGGGTGGGTTATTTAGTGACTTTGTTATTTAGTGACTGGGTGGGTGGGTTATTTAGTGACTGGGTGAGTGGGTTATTTAGTGACTGGGTGAGTGGGTTATTTAGTGACTGGGTGGGTGGGTTATTTAGTGACTGGGTGGGTGTGTGGGTTATTTAGTGACTTTTATTTAGTGACTGGGTGGGTGGGTTATTTAGTGACATCTCCCACTACCCCCGCCCCCCCGCAGCCCCCCATACCTCAGGCGGAGGCCTTAAGATAGCGGGCGGGCAGGCCTGAACTTCCCCCCTGCATCTTACCCCCCCCACGGCGGCATGAAGCTAGTTTCAGGCCAGCAATCACCCCCCCCCCCCCCCCACATGCGGCGGCTTTGGGGGGCATGAAGATAGCGGGCGGCACGCCATTCCCTCCAACCCCCCCCCATACCTCACGTGGTGGCTTGAAGATAGCGGGCGGCACGCCATTCCCTCCACCCCCCCCCCCACCATACCTCACGTGGCAGCTTGAAGATAGCGGGTGGCACGCCATTCCCTCCAACCCCCCCCCCCCCCATACCTCACGTGGCTGCTTGAAGATAGCGGGCGGCACGCCATTCCCTCCAACCCCCCCCCATACCTCACGTGGCGGCTTGAAGATAGCGGGCGGCACGCAATTCCCTCCAACCCCCCCCCCCCCATACCTCACGTGGCTGCTTGAAGATAGCGGGCGGCACACCATTCCCTCCAACCCCCCCCCCCATACCTCACGTGGCTGCTTGAAGATAGCGGGCGGCACGCCATTCCCCCCCCCCCCCATACCTCACGCGGCGGCCGTAGTGGAATATTTGGGGAGGTGGGTGGGAGTCACGTGGTGAGGTGTCCCCGCCGCGGCCGCCAGTCCACGGCCAAGCAGGTTTGCAGGGCTGTGAGGAGGGTGGAAGGAGGCGGTAGGGCTGCTGCTTCGCCCCTGAGGGTTGTGAGGTGATGGGAGCGGCGGCGGCGCTAAACCCCCCACCCGCGCGGCCAAGCAGGGCACTGCGAGGGGAGGTGAGTTGCGGGTGAGGGGGGGGCTGGCCTCGGGGGGGAGGAAGAGGTGTGTGTCTGTGTGTGTGTCTCTCTCCGTCTCTCCTTTGGCCCGTCACTCCGCCTCAGGCCAATGAGAGGTGTGCGGGGGGGCGGGGGGGGGGCAAGGGAGCAATCTCATTGGCCTGGCCCAAGGTCCAATGGGATTGCCGCTAGAGACACAGGGAGGGACACAGGGAGACACATACAGACACGGACACATATGACGCTTTCATAAATATATAGTAAGATATATATATATATATATATATATATATATATACGTATATGTATATGTGTATATATATATGTGTGTATATATATATATATATATATATATATATATATATATATATATATATATATATATATATATAGCAAATATGCAAATGTAAATATAACTGTATGCTCATCTGCATGTCTTAGGACCTGCCTAAGACATGCAGATGAGCATACAGTTGTATTTACATTTGCATATTTGCTTTGCTGTGGAGGGTTTTTGTCACTTTTTTTACTCACCATAACTTAACTCAGTATTATATATATATATATATATAATATATATATATATATATATATATATATATATATATATATATATATATAGAATCCAATGCACAGCCGGCACGCCATATGCAAGTAAATAAGTTTTGGTGCTTATCCCATAAAGCAATAACAGACCATACGATACCGGTTGCAACACGATATCAAGGGACAGCGCGCAGCTAAGTAAATCATAGATTTTCTATATTTGATAATGTATTACTACTGTGAAGCGCTATGTACATTAATGGCGCTATATAAATAAAGACATACATTACAATACATGCGTGCTGTCCCTTGATGTCGTGTTGCAACCGGTATCGTATGGTCTATAAAAAAAAAAAATTATATATATATATATATATATATATATACAGTGCTCGACAAATAATGATAACAACTCGCCCATTGCGAGTGGATTTAGGCCGCTGGCGATCCGTGCTGCGGCTCTATTAATTCCCCTGCTCGCGCCAAAATTTTCAAATTTTTTTTTTTTAAATAAATAAATAAATAAAAAATTCCTCTCTTTGATTGGTCTGACGTGGGGAAGAGGACCGGCTGGCAGCTCTGGGTCAGCCTCTCTCTCCCCCCTCCCCTGCCCACGATCCCCGCTTGCTGCCAGGGGCTCTCACTTCCGTCCCCAGCGCGCGCAAGCAAAGTTGACTGCTGGATCCAGCGCGTCCCCGTCCGGCCACGTTTCCCATGCGGATGTCCCCCGCATGCCCACACATACTAAATTTCCCCCCCAATGCCCCCAGATGTCACCCGCAGACCTCGATGTCGCCCGCAGGCCCAGATACCCACATACCTCTGGTGAGTGGGACTCCCGGCTCCGTTTCTTGTAGTGTCTGTGTGTGTGTGTGGTGTGTGTGGTGTGTGTGGTGTGTGTGAGCTGGGGCTGCTATTCCACTGGAGGCTGCAGTGGGCCGGGCCCGATCAGGTACCGGGGGAAGGGGGGGACGCAACCGGGGGAAGGGGGGACGCACACTTACACCATCCCCTGCAGAGCTGCGGCGGCTATTCCGGGATGCTGCAGTGGGCCGGGACCGAGCAGGTACCGGGGGGGAGGGGACGCACACCACCCTCTGCCGGACCGGGAGGCTGCAGTGGGCCGGGCCCGAGCAGGTACCGGGGGGGGAGGGGACGCACACCACCCTCTGCCGGACCGGGAGGCTGCGGTGGGCCGCGCCCGAGCAGGTACCGGGGGGGAGGGGACGCACACTTACACCCGGTGCCACCAGCGCCATGTCGGGCTGCCGGGTCCCAGATCTATTCCCCCCTGCAGCAGGCGCCTCGCTCCGCTCTTGCTGCGGCCTCCCGTTTAGGCCGCGCGGGGCGGGCGATGTGCAGGAGAGGTGAACGGTGATGCAAGGGTGGAGTGAACGGAGGTAAGGGGGGGGGGTGAATGGAGGTAAGGGTGGGGGGTGAGCGGAGGTAAGGGGGGGGGTGAACGGAGGTAAGGGGGGGGTGAACGGAGGTAAGAGGGGGGGTGAACGGAGGTAAGGGGGGGTGAACGGAGTTGGGGGAGGAGGGGGGTGAATAGAGATGCAAAGGGGAGACAGGCTGGACTGGGGAGAGAGCAGAGAGAGAGACAGGCTGGAGTGGGGAGAGGACTGAAAGAGAGACTGGGGGGGGGGGAGAAGAGAGAGACAGGCTGGGGGGGGGGGCTAAATTCTCCCAGTCAGTCAGTCGCCCACCCAGTCAGTCACCTACCTACCCAGTCAGTCACCCATCCAGTCAGTCAGTCACCTACCCACCCAGTCACCTATCAAAGTCAGTCACCTACCCACCCACCCAGTCAGTTAGTCACCTACCCACCTACCTAAGTGTCAGTCAGTCACCTACCCACCCACCCAGTCATCCCCCCCACCCAGTCAGTCAGTCACCTACCCACCCAGTCAGTCACCTACCAAAGTCAGTCAGTCACCTACCCACCCACCCAGTCAGTCAGTCACCTAACCACCCACCCATTCACCCACCCAGTCAGTCACCCACCCACCACCCACCCAGTCAGTCACCTACCCACCACCCACCCAGTCAGTCACCTACCCACCACCCACCCAGTCAGTCACCTACCCACCCACCCAGTCAGTCACCCACCCACTCAGTCACCCATCCACTCAGTCAGTAAGTCACCCCCCCACCCAGTCAGTCATAAAGTCAGTAATACCCCCCCACCCAGTCAGTCATACCCCCCCCACCCATTCAGTCATACCCCCCCACCCAGTCAGTAAAATGTCAGTCATCCCACCCCCTGCCCAGTCGCCAAGTCACCCAGTCACCCCACCCAGTCAGACAGTCAGTAATCCCCACCCAGTCAGACACCCCGTCACCCCACCCAATCAACCAGTCAGTCACCCCACCCCCCCAATCACCCTACCGAGTCAACCCATCCCCCCACAGTCACTCTCTCTCTGTCTCTCACACTCTCTCCGTCTCTCACACTCTCTCCGTCTCACACACACTCTCCGTCTCACACACACTCTCCGTCTCACACTCTCTCTCCGTCTCACACTCTCTCTCCGTCTCACACTCTCTCTCACCCTCTCTCACCCTCTCTCTCCGTCTCTCTCACCCTCTCTCTCTGTCTCTCTCACCCTCTCTCTCCGTCTCTCTCACCCTCTCTCTCCGTCTCTCTCACCCTCTCTCTCCGTCTGTCTCACCCTCTCTCTCCGTCTGTCTCACCCTCTCTCTGTCTCACCCTCTCTCTGTCTCACCCTCTCTCTGACTCACCCTCTCTCTGACTCACCCTCTCTCTGTCTCACCCTCTCTCTGTCTCACCCTCTCTCTGTCTCACTCTCTCTCACAATCTGGATCTGGATATTTTATTTACCCTGTATATCTTAACTGCCCTATACAACACCGAAATAACCTATACTGCTTTCTTCCAGATCTAACTCTCGAGCTTCACACAGAAGACATCGGAATTCCCCGTAACCCAGAAGACAGGTAGGGAACACCTCCCCTCCAATGTATAACATTGCGGAAATGAGGTACCTGGACATTGAGGGTCTGCGGATCAGGTAAGATCCCAGGCGGGATTGCTGCTTTAAATATTGTAAAGCGGGGGCATCCAGGCACTAGTTAAGGGGTGCAGGAAACTAGTCCTTCACATCTGGCTTTTTTTTCTAGATTCGACATTTATACACACACACACAAGGACTAATTGTAGTATAATGTAATACAATAAATAAACTTATGTCAAAAACGAATGTTCTTACTAGGAATTTATTCAATTTATTTCATTTATGGTTTTTTTAAATGCGGGTCTGGGGGCGGGATTAGAGGCGGGGTTGGGGGTGGGACTAGAGGCGGGGTTGGGGCGGGACTAGGTGGCGAGTAGATTTTTTGGTTCGGCGAGTAGATTTTTAGGTGATTTGTCAAGCACTGTATATATATATATATATATATATATATATATATATATATACATATCACAAGTGATATTCTTTATTGGATATATATATATATATAAATACATACATATCACCCCCCCCGCCCTCCTCAACGGCTGCCCGGCCTTGACCCCCCCCGCCCTTCCCGGCGGCTGGCCCGCAACAACGGAACCACCCCCTATCACCACTCCGAGGGACCTCACAAACATCACCCTCTCTCCCGGTGCTCAGCCTCTCTCCCGGTGCTCACCCTCTCTCCCAGTGCTCACCCTCTCTCCCGGTGCTCCCTCCCACAGACCGCTCCCCCCCCCAGAGCACGCTTGCACCTTCAGGCCTAGATGCCGCGCCCCCAGCTCACCATCCCCGCGCGCGCTGCTCCAGCTCTTTCAGTCGGGAGCTGCACGGGCCGGCTGCCCACACTACCTCCTCACCTGAGCGTCTCAGCTCCGCATCGCCGGGGGAAACGGAGACCGCCGAGGAACCCGAGGAGGAGGAGGAGCGCGGCCCGGTGCGAGGTAAGTAACCGCAGGGGAAGGGATCTTTCACCCCGGCCCTTCACCCGGCCCGGCCCTTCACCCGGCACGGCCCTTCACCCGGCTCGGCCCTTCACCCGGCCTGGCCCTTCACCCGGCTCGGCCCTTCACCCGGCTCGGCCCTTCACCCCCCCCCCCGGCCTGGCCCTTAACCCCCCCCGGCCCGGCCCTTGGCCCGGCCCTTCACCCGGCCCGGCCCTTCACCCAGCCCTTAACCCCCCCCAGCTGGCCCTTCACCCCCCCGGCCCGGCCCTTCACCCCTCCCCCCCCGGCCAGGCCCATCACCCCCCCCGGCCCTGCCCTTCACCCCCCCCGGCGATGCCCTTCACCCCCCTCCCCCCCGGCTATGCCCTTCGCCCCCTCCCGGCCCTGCTCTTTGCCCCCTCCGGCCCTGCTCTTCGCCCCCACCCTCCCTGCCCTTCGCCCCTACCCTCCCTGCCCTTCGCCCCCACCCTCCCTGCCCTTTGCCACCACCCTCCCTGCCCTTCGCCCCCCCTCCCTGCCCTTCGCCCCCCCTCCCTGCCCTTCGCCTCCCCCTCCCTGCCCTTCGCCCCCCCCCTCCCTGCCCTTCACCCCCACCCTCCCTGCCCTTTGCTCCCTCACCCCCCTCCCTGCCCTTTGCCCCCTCGCCCCCCTCCCTGCCCTTTGCCCCCTCGCCCCCCTCCCTGCCCTTTGCCCCCTCTCCCCCCTCCCTGCCCTTTGCCCCCTCGCCCCCCTCCCGGCCCTTTGCCCCCTCGCCCCCCTCTCTGCCCTTCGCCCCCCTCCCTGCCCTTCGCCCCCCTCCCTGCCCTTCACCCCCCTCCCTGCCCTTCACCCCCTTCGCCCCCCTCCCTGCCCTTTGCCCCCCTCCCTGCCCTTCGCCCCCCTCCCTGCCCTTCGCCCTCCTCCCTGCCCTTCGCCCCCCTCCCTGCCCTTCCCCTCCTCTCCACGCCCCCTGCCCCAGCAATCACGGGCAACACCGGGTTTATCAGATAGTACAGTATATAGTTAAAACAAGGGCTTTTGATATTATTTGTCCTTAAAGGCTCAAAGAAGTATGTATTATGTACTATGCCTTAATTGGACAAAAACAACATGTAACATTACCGCCTTTTCTTCTGTGGTTTTCCTCAGGGATTTAATGATATTTTCATGCTTCTCTTCATTTCTTTCCATGATTATCTTCATTTGCTTCACTCCAGTCAAAGCCTTCTTTACCTCTTGCTCAACATACTCCTCTCCAAGATTAGAGATAGCTGAACATGGAATGCAGAGTGTTATAGATTAATCCAGCGGTGCGCAATCTGTGGGGCGCGACCCCCAAGGGGGGCGCGAGACTGCCGACGGGGGGCGCGGGGTTTACAGAGGCCCCGCGCGCTTCCCGAAGGCACTTAAATTAAGTGCCGGGGGAGCTGCAGGGCCTCTGTAAACCATACTTACCCGTGGCTCCGGCGGCTTCCTCCCGGCGTCGCCATGGCAACGCGGCGTCAAAATGACGCTGCGAGGTCATGTGACGTCACGTTGCTATGGCAACGTGACGTCATTACGCCGGTGCGAGGGTAAGTTGGGGTTAGGGGGGGCGCGGGAGTGAGGGGACAGCCGGCAGGGGGGCGCAGGGAAAAAAGTTTGCGCCCCCCTGGATTAATCTACAGTAAATAAAAATACAACTTGTGGTGCATTTTTATGTCTCAGACAAGTGTGCTGCAACCCTGTCTTTCCCGATTACCGCTTGGCATACAGTGAATCCACTGCAGCCAGGGACTCTGAGTAATGACATGCCATTGAGCACTGTGTGTCACTCTTTACTTCTTAGGCGTATAATATAGTGTGCGCGCGCGCGTGCGCTACCATGCGCGTCAATTATTATTGGGTATGTTAGCCAGACGTTTGTATACTTGGGATGCGTGCGCGCATGGCCGTGAGCGGTGGCGTGGCAGACCAGGGAAACCAATCATAGCGTGGCCCAACGCTGTGATGTCAGACTCACACCCCTTAAACGCGTGCGTCACCATATGCACCCTAGCAATGACACACGCACGCCATGTGCAACGGAGGGTGTGCGCCTGTACGAGCAGCAGCGGGGACTATATAAAAAGCCGTACGCTGCGGCCACGCTCCCGCTGAGCGCTATCATGCTTGAGAGCGGTGACGTCACCAACTCCCCAAGTATGAGCACTCGGCTGTCCTGCATAATTGTGGGGTGGGGGAGGGCGTGACCAAACAATGACTGACGCTGATTGGTGGCTGAAGGTCACCTGGAAATCAATTTCATATGTCTCGCCAAGCACCTAGCACCCATGAGCGTACGAGTATGAGCTCGCGTCTGCCGTGTGAAAAGGTGAAGAATAGTGCGCAACTACTAAACAATTCACAACGTGAAGTGATAATACAGTGGAAAATAAATAAATAATACGTGACCTTATGGACACTAAGTAAAATGGAGCATCTGCAGCCGTGATACCAGGGATGGCTCAGAACACCCCCTAGAAGTTTAGACAAATACACAAAAGACACAGCGCACAACGCTCATAATGCATTAAAAATTATATTAAAACAACCATTCAATAAGGTAAGTATTGTGCGTACATCAAAGAAAATTTATACAAGCGTGTTAGTGGTTAAGTTACCCGTGCACCACACAGAACGCCAGATCAGATATCGTCAGTGGTATTAGAAGCAGTTCCTTGATCTCCCGATTCCAAGTGGGTGTGTACATAGTCCTAAGAGTCCCCACTCACATGGGTAGAGAGTCCAGCACGTCCGTAGTGCTCACGTGAGAATCGCCGTATCAAACGGATCTCCACGATGGCTGGAATCCTCTCACAGTCCTCCGTTCCGGCACTTCCGGGTTGATGACGTCACTGGAAGGCGACACTATAACTCGCGTCGCAGACTTCCTCCGGTAGCCGAATCAGCCCACAATGTTAGGGCAAGATATAGATGGTAGAACAATAGCACTTTATCCAACACGTTTCGAAACCGTTGGATAAAGTGCTATTGTTCTACCATCTATATCTTGCCCTAACATTGTGGGCTGATTCGGCTACCGGAGGAAGTCTGCGACGCGAGTTATAGTGTCGCCTTCCAGTGACGTCATCAACCCGGAAGTGCCGGAACGGAGGACTGTGAGAGGATTCCAGCCATCGTGGAGATCCGTTTGATACGGCGATTCTCACGTGAGCACCACGGACGTGCTGGACTCTCTACCCATGTGAGTGGGGACTCTTAGGACTATGTACACACCCACTTGGAACCGGGAGATCGAGGAACTGCTTCCAATACCACTGACGACATCTGATCTGGCATTCTGTGTGGTGCACGGGTAACATAACCCCTGACATGCTTGTTTAAATTTTCTTTAATGTACGCACAATACTTACCTTATTGAATGGTTGTTTTAATATAATTTTTAATGCACTATGAGCGTTGTGCGCTGTGTCTTTTGTGTATTCGCCTGCCGTGTGAGCCTGGCCCGACACATTGAGATTTATTGAACTCAACACGCTAAGGCGCTCAGTGACAGTGTGGACGCAGCCTTATCCATTTGAACATGGATCCTGTAGGGTTAGAAGTAAAGAGTGACACACTGTGCTCATTTGCATGTCATTACCCAGAATCCCTGGCTGCAGTGGAAGCACTGTTTGCTAAGCAATAATGGGGATAGACAGGGATGCATACCTGTATGAGACATGCAAATGCACCACAAGGGTTTTTTTTATTTACTGTAGATTAATCACTAATACTCTGCGGTTCAATTACTAAAAAAAATAAATCTATTTTACTATTCCAGTTAATTATGTGATTGGCTCTAGATACAATAGCAGTGTTATGATTCTGATTGCATACAATCTGAGGCATACAAATATGGGTAGTAGCAATGACAGAGAGGGGGACTATATTAATATTGTTTAAGGCTCTTTAAACCTTGAGGGAGAAATTACATTTCCGTTATTCTTTTCTTTTTTATCACGTCATAATACCTTCAGCTTTCTTCATTACACATTCGTCTTGACCAAATAGTCTAAATTTGGCACAGCAACATGAGTAAAATATTTACATTATACAATAGGATAAACATATGGAATGTACTGGACTTGGTCCATGCTGATTATTTAAAACTAGCTCTCAGCTGAAAGCATGATTTATGTCTGCTTGGTGGGCTGTGGTTTCTAGTATCATAATCTCCTATTCAATATGCTGTATAGCTGTCGTCCCAGTGCTGTAGAATATTTCAGTCCCATTCATTTAAATGGATCAGAACTCTTGCCCAACATGGGAAAGGTGGCTTCACAGTATATTCTATAGTTTTAAAACACTGTCACCAAGTTGATAACAACTATATAGAATATCTGGTGGAAACCAGACCTTCACAGGCACATATTACAAGTATGTGATGAAATCACAGGAT
Source organism: Ascaphus truei (assembly GCF_040206685.1). Classification (NCBI taxonomy): domain Eukaryota; kingdom Metazoa; phylum Chordata; class Amphibia; order Anura; family Ascaphidae; genus Ascaphus; species Ascaphus truei. The sequence goes on along the minus strand of NC_134484.1, from coordinate 135,003,594 downwards.
GAAGAGACAGGTCATGTATAGATGCGCTATTGACCACTTCACCAATCAAGCCGAAAAGATTCCCGCATTAAGAGTTACTGCAAATGATTTCATTTTCACACAACTATATGTTATACGTGTCCGTAACATAACTCATGTAAAACTTCATTGGCCCATTAGATGGAGTAGTTTAGTTCACTTACGCACCACATTTTGTGAACTACTTGCTAAAAACATAGTGATGAAGTATGTGGTGTTGGTCACACTTGTACTATATCAACAGTACGGTACCTTTTATTTTTCTCCTGAGAGTACTATCGTCTACTTGGGACATTGGTGCACTTTTCAGGCATTTGAGCCATAGCAGATATGTTATCAAGACAAAAAACGATTTCATATTCCTCCTGGAAAAACCAAGACCAAACAAAATGATGAAATCACATACCCCCATTTACATAACATCTCATTCTGATGCAGACTTCTAATTAACCCAAATATATTTTAGTGGTCACTACGAAAAAAAGATAAACAACATTGACATCTAAATTAAAAAAAAAGCTAAAATCAAGATTTAATATATGTTTATTTGTCATGCGGTGCGGGTTTTTTCACCCAAAACTACAAGAAGCGTTTTTAATGGTGGTATGAAGTTTCGTCAAAAACGTTTTATTAAACATACGTATTGAGGTTTATATAAATGTGTATCTTTCCTGTGTCCACAAAACATTAAGCAGTATTGAATGCCAAATAATGTTAAATTATATAACTTTGATACAAATTACTATATACAATAAATATTTTTTATTTTTAGACTACTCTAAGAAGCATATTCTAGTAACCCCCATAACAGAAGCTTCAATGGCCAAAAAAACACACTGCATACAATCATGTACTCCAGACCTGTATGCATATTAAACAACCAATATTACTGTATCTCATTTTGTCTACACCCATATTTTCAAAATGAATGTACAAAGGTTATGACAGGAATGGGGACTCTTAAAGGGGTCAGCGTTTGCAGGGGTGTTTAAAACACGTCTAGAGATAATAAAATATATTACCACAATGAGAAATATCTCCTCTCTATACACGGCAGACACTGGAGACATCAGATGTTCCGAATTAATTATCTGAAGCGTCCAGGATTTTTCTAGTACCTACTTATCTGATGACTTGGTCCTTAATCCAATTATCAGAGGACTTTGTGATTAGGCTAAAGCATATGTGTCAGATACCTGGGGCCTCCAAGCTGTCTGTTTATCTTAAAGAGTACGCACTAGGGGGAGTGCTTCACATACAGGGAGATGGTTTTAGTTGTGTTTGCTGTTCCCTTGTTTACTTTACACTTGTTTCTTTTTAGCTTGTATGTTGCCTTCTCGGTTTATGTATTGAAAAAATTGGGGACAAACAAAAGATGAATAAAAACAACATGAGCTAACCTGCTACAAATCAGAATCACAAGCTGGCGTGTATCTTGGTGGAATCTTAAGGGGAGATTTACTAAGGTCTGTTGTGGGTTAATGCACCTGGTCTGGCATTAACTGCCACTGCAATTCAAGCAATTAACACAGATTGGGTGCGTTATCATGCAACTGATATTTAAGTAATAATCCCTGAAGAACAGGGCATTACTGGCCAATAATGCCCTGGCTGGAAGAGTTGAAGGCACGAGGCGAAGCCGAGGGACTTTAACCCAGCCAGGGCATTATTGGCCAGTAATGCCCTGTTCTGAGGGGATTATTATTATTATAGGCTAAATGTAGGCTTATTTCATAAATAATAGACACTTTTGTATAGTTAAATAGATTTTTTTATTAAAATAAAATGGTAAATACATGAAACCACCTCTATATACGCTTACACTGCAGATATCTATATCCACACACTGCCGCCCCCTCTGTGTACACACACACACACACACACAGCAGCTCAACACACACAAACTGCTGACACACACACACACACACACACACACACACACACACACACACACACACACACACACACACACACACACACACACACACACACACACACACACAAACTGCTGCTACACACACATGCTACACCCATAAACACTGCTGCTGACACTGACATACACACACACACACACACACACACACAACCCAGCAGCTCTACACACACACACTCTGCTGCTACACACATGCTACACCCATAAACACTGCTACTTACACACACACACACACACACACACACACACACACACACACACACACACACACACACACACACACACACACACACACACACACACACACTGGAGCTCTATACAAACACACAGTAGCTCTGTACACACACACATCAGCTCTACACAGACACACAAACTGCTGCTACACGTACAACAACACAACACACACACACTTACTAAACTTTGCACTCCCCCCCACCACTACACAGAACAACACAGAACCTCTACACACACCCCCCCCCCACACACACACACAACACTGCACCTCTATACACAAGACAGCACCTCTACACACATAACATACACACACACACAACACTGCACCTCTATACACAGCACAGCACCTCTACACACACACACAAACTGCTGCTACACACACATGCTACACCCATAAACACTGCTGCTGACACTGACATACACACACACACACACACACACACACACACACACACACACACACACACACACACACACACACACACACACACACACACACACACACACACACACAGCACCTCTACACAGATATACAACAGCACCCACACACTGCTACTGACACACACACACACACACACACACACACACAAACTGCAGCCACAAAGAATCTGCTCAGAAAATCTCAGTCAGCTCTTGAGGGGGAGGAGTCAACCCATGGCTGATACGTCCTGACCAATCCCCTGCCCTGTCTAAGAGCTGTCACTTCATTCAGACGAATCCCCTGCCCTGTCTCAGCTGTTCTGAAAGCTGATTGACTGGAAATAAACACATTGAAATCTACACATTGCAAGCTGTTTAAATTCCTGGCATTACTGATTGGATAATGCCTGGAATTTTAACCAATCAGAGAGCAGGGTTTTCAATAATGCCCGGAATTTTACTGCTTTAGCCTATAATAGTGTATATCCCCCATAGTTGTCGATTCATCCAATTTTTAAACTAGTTGCCTGGTGTTATTGGCCTTATATTACTTACACCATCAGGCTTCTGAGCATGACTTCTTGCTCTAGCATTATCATTCCTCTGACTTTTTGTCTTTCCTAATAAGGATTATTATGTAAACCATGCACTATTGTAATTTCTGATTATGAACATGAGCACATGTTTAGCCTTCAAAAGCCCTTTAGAAGAAAAGGATGCATGAAGGGCTGACCCAACATTAGTTCTCCTGAATGTATTGAGTTATATTCACAAATAACATTTAGTCAATAATTTATGTGTGATAAGAGGGAACAATTTGAAATTGTCTAATGACAGTGAAGTCGTAACACAATTGGAGTTAATATATTTACATAGATAAAAGTGTGTTTTGATGCACAATTGAGACATGCTAGAACAGGTTCTTAGATGTATTGCAGAATTTTAGACTTAACGCCACTTCAGATAAGGAGGATTTCTTTGGGCAAATTACAGGGACAAAGAATGATACAGAGACGCAGACTGTGATACATCTCATTATAATATGTGCACCATGTAACTCCTCCCCAACTGCTCCTACTGATTCTCCCTCAGTTGTATTAGGGCACCGATACAGTGTTTAAAAAAAAGTAACTTTTCAAAATGATGTTGAAACCTGTGATATTTCTTCCCTCTGTAGTAAAAGTGTCATGGCTGACACAAAATATCGCTGGTAAGTAGCCATATATATGGAGCCTATTTTGGCCTGGACATTGGCAGTGCTGTTGGGATGTCAAGAGTGAGTGAGTCTCAGGTGGTTTCTGATTAGAAATCTTTATTGTATGTTTTTAAACTCATTTATTAACTTTTTTCTTTCCAAAATTACAAAGTAATTACCCTTTGAGAAAGCTACACATGAAACGTACGTTGGGGTAGGGTAGGCGACGTCATAGACATCACACATTAGTGATGTGCACTCCGCGCACCGCGTCTGCATGGACAGTAGCTGAATGGCGGTTTCATTGTAAGACGCTCGGCTCCTGTTACAGTTCTCCGATTAGGCAGCTGAGACTGCTGAGTGTCAGGAAAATACCTAGGGCTAGCACAGCCATTGTTGATAGGGCCTTTCTTACCTATCTCCTGCCTTTGCCACCCCCCCCCCCCCCGCCTCATTGTAGGGTTATGTATGTAGGGCTTCTTGAATTATCGGTCTTTGACACTTGACTAGAGACTCTACAGTGTGCACCCTTCCTATATAAGGATATCACTGGTAATCTGCGGATCTGTTTGGAGGGCTGCACAACTAGGCAGGTAAAAATAACTGATTGTGTCAGTGCAGTTACCTAGGCACTTTTAAGGATAACCTAGGTAGGCACAATGGCTCTCAATGGGAGAAATACATATTTGACTTACCCCATCCTAGTTGACGGTCACGATCTTCAGGGCAATGAGCCCACCACAACCAATCCACCCAAAAGTACTGATGCCCAACCACTGGCCCAATCAGTAAAAAACATACAAAAAGGTAAAAATCACCAAACCAGCAAAAATATAATCGATCTACACGCCCAATGAAAAAATAAACAAAAAAGCATTAGAAAAAACAAACAACCAAATAAATCCAGGCCTATCTATAATCCGAAGCCATCTGTGGCCTGGCAATGAGGGATCCTCGATTTGATTGGAGAGTCTTCATCTGTAAGTGGACAAAAAAGAGACAAGCGCAGACCTCTCATGGTGTAGAATGTAAATGTAAAATGTATATTTAAAGGTAAATGATGCACGTACAGCAACAAAAATCATTAGGGCAATGGTTAAAAACCATTTTGGATATGTTTTTTTTATTTTTATTATTGGGTTTTTCAGAGGGTAGGGTACAGCATAACATATCACAACAATCTGGTACAGAAGTCATTAGTTATTTTTGAACAAGTTGACAATAATAGAGCTTCCGCACAACCTGTTAGGATCCAGGAGTATCAAGCCCTCCTCTCCGCCCGGAGGGGAGGTGTCTATGGATCTGCACCCGTCTCTCCTTTTCAAGAGGAGTAAGGATAGTTATAAGAAAGAAAGGAAGAAAGAGGGGGGGAGAGATAGGGGGGGAGGAGGGGAGTGGTGTGGAGCAGCATTAGAGAGGGCCGCCCAGGGCCCGACATTCACCGAGAACTCTATGGGGATTTAATCATATGGCTAAGCTTCCCAGGTTTTTTTGAATTTGTCTAGTTGTTGTTTTAAGCGAGCTGATAGGAGTTCCACCAAACGGACTTCCCCGATTCTGGAGAGGACCATCTCCCTGTTGGGTGGTCTAGTTTTTTTCCATTTTGCCACTATTGAACGGTGGGCTGCCGTTAGTACAAAGGATGTTAATTTTTTGATCTGTGGAGGCTGGCCTTCTATAGGCTTACCCAACAGAAACGACACCGGATCCAGTGGGATCTCCAACTCACTTATCTCTTCCACCATGGTTCGGATCATATCCCAAAAAGGGCCTAACACGGGACAGGTCCACAGTATATGTACCAGGTCTCCCTGCTGGCCTCATCCCCTCCAACAGAGGTCTGACAGGCCAGGGAAGGCCTGGCTCAGCCTACTCGGGGTGAGGTACCAGTGGAATCAAATTTTGTAGATATTTTCCTTGATGGTGGTACAAATTGAGGTTTTGGTTTGCGCCTCCCAGATATCCTCCCAGTCTTCTCTATCTATTTCTATATTGAGGTCTGCAGTCCACTTAAGCATATAGCTATGGTTGACAAGTATCAGGGCACGTGCTAGTCCCATATAAATCCCAGAGATCAGACCCTTCCGATATGCTCCTACCGCACATATCTTTTCAAAGTTAGAGGGCTTTCAAACTTGGAGTTGTGGGAAATCGTTGTTAAGAAGTGTCTGATCTGGAGGAAAGCGAATAGGGGGAGACCCCCAAGGGCATCTTTTTCCTGTGCTTCAGAGAATTTCATAGGCCGTCCTTTGATTAGCAGATCGGACGCTTTTGTTATATTGGCTGCTTTGAACAGTCTGAAGTCCCTAGGATCACAACCCGGGGGGAAGTCCGGATTGCCAAACAGGGGGGTCAGAATTGAAGGGGAAGATGATAGACCAAATTTAGTTCTTGTTTTTGACCATATCCCCCATGTACATCTCATTGCTCCAAGGCCCATCCTGCCCGGCGTTGTCTCCCGACCCCCTCCCGCCCACAAAAGGGATGGGGGGGAGAGGGGAGAGATGTAGGAGGCTTCAATCTCCAACCAGCTGCTAGACGCTGGGTCATTATTCTGTGTGGCAGCCTGTTTTAGGTGGGCTGCAAGGTAGTATTTAGAAATATCTAAAATCCCCCTGAAGAAGTGAGGTACTCTCACGAAACGCGTAGGGTTGTGGGTAACTAGAGACTGCTGTTTGCAATTCTGGGGATCGGACTCTCATTTGGAGTCTGGTTTATGGGTCAACTTTTCCGCTATTGCGCGCGTAGCACAGACACGTAGCATTGAGATACTACCCCTCCATACGTGCGCGCACTGGTGTGCGTAGGAGTGCACGGCCTGCACGCGAGATGACGCGCGAAGGTGAAACAACAGTGGTGAATTTCGTCTCAGCAGTGGGCCACCCAGTTGGGGAACGGTCCCTTACCGGTGGGGATTCCAATCCCAAAAGCGGATACCATCTGTAGAGACATCAGCTGCTGTGCCTATATCCAATTGACATCTTGTGAGTAGGGCTTCAATTTTGCCCATCCGGACAGCAGTCTTTGTTACCTATATGTGTATGTTACTTTTTATTAAACCAGTTTTTATAGTAGGCCATTTTCAGGTGTTTAATGTTAGTACACTGGCGGCCGCTTTTATTCTTATGCGGCCTTTTCCCCATGATTTTAAAAATCGCGGGCAAATCGGGTCAAATCGCGGGATGATGCGGCCCGTTCACTGCTCTTTCCCGGCCGTTTTGTGTGCCAGCAGGCATTGCCATTGTGCACCATTGTTTAGCGCTAAGCGCTTTCTTTGTCTAGCGCTATTAGCGCTATCAGCTGTTAGCAGCTGTTTTCGGGCCGCTTTCGGGCCGCGCGGAGAAGGCCCGTGACCATCGGAAAACATGCCCGAAAATTTTCGGGTATGTTTTAGGATGAACGTGGTCGCAACAGTATGGTTGTTTTAATTTAATTGTGCTGTATGTTTTGTCTTTTAGTTTATAGTTTTTAGTATCCTATACAGTAATACACTATGATTGTTTTTTGTTTTTTTATTTCCATGTGATGAGACAACCATCAAGAAATTTCAGAGGATTTCTAGTCACTACAGGACTGGTTCATACCATATGGTCAGGACTATCACTGTTTCATTGAGTGTGTGAGGTGCCGGTTTCTTTTTTCTGTGTTTAGAAATATCTGGTACTCCCAGACCTCCACTCTCTCTTGGTGCCATCATAACCGATCGTGCTACTCTTGGCTTTTTCCCATTCCAGATAAATTGGAGTATATTATTTTGGATATTTTTGAGATCAGCTCCTGGGACCTGGACTGGGAGTGTTTGGAATAAATACAGAATTCTGGGGAGGACATTCATTTTTACTGAAGCAACTCTACCCAGCCAGGAGATATGGTGTTTGTTCCAGCTCTGTAGGTCTCCTTTAATTTTTGCAAATAGAGGGGGGAAGTTATGCCTAAACAATATCTCATATGAGTTCGTAATTTTAATTCCGAGGTATCGAATATAGGAGGAGTTCCATTTATAGCTGAAATTAATTTGTAGTAGTTTTACCTCGGATGGTGTCAGGGATAAATTTAGGGCTTCAGATTTGTCATTATTGATTTTGTATCCGGATACCTGGCCAAATTTTCACATCTCCAGAAGAGTAAAACACATCAACCCTATAACAAATTTAACCGAATAACACAAAAAAAAATCCCATCCGGAACAGCGCCATGGGCTTGAATTTTTGCTAACCGCAGGCCTGTGGGGCATGTTGGGGAGGGACGCGGGAAGCGGGGAGGAGGAAAAGGGAAGAAGGGAAGGGGGGAGGGAAGAGGGAAGAGGGAAGAGGGGGGAGGGAAGAGGGGGGAGGGAAAAAGGGGGAGGGGGGAGGGAAAAAGGGGGAGGGGGGAGGGAAAAAGGGGGAGGAGGAGGGGGAAGGGGGGGAGAGGAGAAGGGGAAGGGGGGGAGAGGAGAAGGGGAAAGGGAGGGGGAGGAGGAGGGGGAAGCGAGGGGGAGGAGGAGGGGGATGGGAGGGGGAGGAGGTGGGGGAAGTGGGGGGGTGGAGGAGGGGGAAGGGGGCTGGGCAAGGAAGAGGAGGGAGAGGGGGATTAGGAGGGGGAAGGGAGGGGAGGAGGGTGGGAGGAGGGGTATGGGGGAGAGAGAATGGGGGGAAGTGGGGAGAGAAAAGGAGGAGGGAGCAGACGGGGCGCTAGGGGGAGAAGGAAAAGGAGGGGGGGCAACAGGGGATGGAGGGAACAGATTCCTGTATTACCTATTACATTTTAAACTTTTCTCACAGGAATCAAACTTATGCGTATACTTAACACTTAACACAATTCCCAGGAGGGTAGGGGGGGGGTGGGGCGGTAGCGGGAAACCCACGTGAGCCAGAATGGGTTATGAAGAGCCACAAGGGGGTCGGAAACCCTGAACCCCCAGCGGACATGACCCCCCACCCCGATCGATCGCTCGGGATCGAGAGGGACAGCAGCCTCCAATCAGACCCGTGAGTTCCAGGCTCTAACATGAGGCACAGTTCCTAGCGCAGTATCCGCTCCTTCCAAATCCTCATCATAGTCCACAGCGTCCTGGTACCCCCCGTCGCCCCCAACTCCCGTAAGCGGCAGGGCTTCGGTGACGCCCACCCCCCCCCCTCTCCCCGGGGCAATCAAACCAGCGGGGCTCGTATACTTGCGGGACAGATCATGGTGGTTGCGTCTGTTGAGGGTCTTTGCTGTAGGGTTCCGACCGGTTAGTCGAGAGACCTGCTAGCAGCTTTTCCTGCAATTCTTTCAGAGGCATGTCTCTGTTTTGCTCTTGTGGGCCTCTTCTCTGTCGCTCCTCCTTCGCGGTCTCGGGCATTGTGAGGCCTAGGTCTTTCAGAAGCCTTGGTGTGTCCTCTGGGTAGGAGATCGTGTAGAATTTGCCATTCTGGGGAACGATGATTTTGAAAGGGAATCCCCACCTATACCGGATTCCCTTGCTTCTCAGTAGTTCAGTGAGCGGTTTCAACTCTCTTCTGCAGTCTATCGTGGATCTGGAGAGATCTCTGTAGATTTGGCGCAGCGAGCCGCGAAAGAGTAATTCAGACTTTTTACGACTTGCAGACAAAATTAGCTCTTTTATGCGGTAGGAGTGAAATTTCACCAAAATGTCTCTCATCCTCTTGGGATCTGTGTGCTTTGGGCCTGGAGCCCTATGGGCCCTGTCAATTTCTATTGAGCATCTGTTCAAGGTAAAGACCAGCTCTATGAACAGGTCCTTCAGGAAATCTTCCAGGAGGTCAGTTGTAACTTCTTCGGGGATATAGCGAATGCGGAGGTTTTGTCTCCTCTCTCGGTTCTCCTGGTCTTCCATCTGATCCTTCAGAGCTCTCAGTTCAAGTCCCAGTCGAGACATGTCATCCTCCATAGCAGATTGCGATACCTCCACCTCTTCCACTCTGCATTCAACAGCATCTGTTCGTTGACCAGAGTGTGTATTTCAGCTTTCATATCTTTTTATTGCTGCGGCCAAATCCTCTTGAAATCCTCTACGCATGCGGGAGAATAGGTCTTCCATATAGTCCTGTCAAGGGTTCCCTTCTCACAACCATACTCCCCTAGGGGGGTGTTTTCTCGTGTCTCTGGAACACCTGAGGCGGTGCCATCTTGAGAGGATTCACACGGGGGAGAGGGATGCAACCCTGGTTGAAAGTAAGTTGCGACGCTCTGTTGATTATTTATTCTAGGTTTATTCGACATCTCTGTTGCTTCGTTTAGCAATTAAAGTTGTTTAGGTGCATCAGCGATCTGGGAAAGGTGCTTTAAGAGCTTCTTTGTGAGGGGGCTCTGAGGCTAACTCCCTAGGTTGCCATCCTGGCCGACGCCACAGGAAGTCTCAAAATGAACATTTTTAATGAGATAAGGTCGGACACTCTTCCCTCATTCTATTGCTTGGTCTTCTGAAGTAGTGGGGACAAAAACAAAAACAAACAAAAAAAAAAAAAAAAGGGGGGGGGGGGGGGGTGGGGCGCAGATTTTAGGTGGCCTCCAGGGATTACTGTCGGATCTCAGTTGGGGGGGGGGGGGGGGAAGGGGACAGTGCAATATTTCTTCTCACAGAGCGATACTGCACTTGGCGCTGCAGCGCTCCGCAGCGGCCGTCTGGCTCTTCCCTTGACTCCCGTAGGATCCACTCCCCCAAAGGGCAGTACCGCACCCCCTCACCTGGGCTCCAGTGCAACAGGAGCACAGATCCCAACCCCGTGGACAGGCGCTCACTCGGCTGATGCTCTAGGGCTGTCTCGCGGGCCCGGCAGCCATTTTAGGGGGGTCGGCAGTCTCTGTCCCTGCAGGGCCAAATTCTCTATACCCCCGTTTAGATCTAGCTGGGTGTAATCTGCAGGATTCACCCAGAAACGTACACGTCTGATGAAACAGAGATTTGATGTGAGTGGGGAAACTGACACTGATGTGCTTATTCATTATGAGTATTTGGTTGGTGCTAAATTTAGCTGTCTGCAAAAGATTATGTTCAAGAAGATGACAGGAAATATGGGGGAGGAGGGAGGGAAACAACAGCTTCATCCCCGGGTGCACTAGACCCTGGTCATCCGTAGCAGAGGAACTAATTAAATATACCCAATACCCAGCAATATTCAGCTCAGGTGACGGGTCTCCGGAGCTGAAATGAATACAGATCAGCTCTGGAGAACCCCGGATTAAATAATATGCATTAAAAATAAAATAAACTCTGTGATATGCAAATCGTGATTCCCATCTTGCCACCCTTTAGATTGCAAGAAAATAATGTGAGTTTTTATGGTGCAATATTCATCTCAGAGCACTACTTCTTATAGCCAGAGTGATAAAGCTCGTTAAAAAGCCATTTTAGTGCAATATTGCAATGTTAATCGAAGCTTTATGAGTAGCTACACATGCAATATCACTTGAAAAGGGCACTTAACCAGCATTAATGCACATATCGAAGCTTAGTGACTAGGCTCCAAAGACTGTTAGTTTATATTGTGGTTTTACATTTCTTGCTTTTAATTTTTTCAAAAATATTAGTGTAGCCAGGTTCCCCCCTGGGTCCCCTTCCTCTTACCTCGGCTGTTGTGGTGGGCGACTGCATCGCAGAGGCTCCCGAAAGCTCATGGTAAAGTGCGTCTCCATCTTGGGGAAAGTCACTCATGCGCAGGAAGTCACGCATGCGGAGTGCAAGCGCGCAAAGCGGTGCCCCCTAGGAAAGGCTCTATACGGGGACTACATGTCCCATGAGCCTCAGGGCCCAGGGTCACATGGCGCATTCTAGCCAATAGAACTCTGAAACTTCCCTGCTTGCAAAGAGATACATTTTGCGTGCTGTGAGCACCACGCCAGTCGGAGCTGGGACAAGGAAGGGGTAGGTTGTGTGTGCAGGTGTAGTGTGGCCACTAGGCCAGATACCCCCTATTAGGCCTCAGCTAGGCCCCGACTCCCACATAGCTTGTGGCTGCTATAGGGACTTGCCCTTAGACAGGGGCATTGCCCCCCCTTAGCACTATCAGGGTCAGGGACACAGTGAGACGCTGCAAGGTGACTGCAGTCTGCGGTCCAGAACTAGACCCTCAGAGACATCGCTGGATCAGTGGATGCTTTACAAAGTGTGTATTTTTATTGTGTCCTGTGACGGGGTCATTCTATCGCATAGAATCGCGCACAGTTGGAGGCGCTACCGAGCATCATTCCAGGATACACCCCAGGATCCCAGCAGCGGAGGCTCAGGCCTCCTGTGAGCCAACAGGTATTGCACCACACATACACCGTAGCTACACCTCTCCCAGGGGGCGGGGGAAAGTGCGCTACATTAGTCTTTGCTGAGTTTTATATTGTTTATTGTTCTACTGACAACCTTTGTTGTTTTTGTGTGTGTGAATGGCAGTGACCATTTTAATTTTCCTGGGAGGCAAATTTTCAGCCAAATTATATCGTATTTTCAAAATGCAACTCGATAATAAAAATACAGCTGCAGCATTACTTCACAGTAATAAAAAGGGACAAAATATGTTTATTGAAGTGAAACTTCTTTGCTGAAGCAGCAATATCCTGAAAACCTGACCTTTTTAGGGGTCTTAAGGATTAGTGTTGAGAACAAATGCTCTAGGACAAACTACTGAATTTTACCTAGTATATTTAATCATCGGCTGCGGCTTCCTTTTAGATGGCCATTTAAAGCCCCTTTAAAAACCAGGAAATAATACCAGAAACTTCACAAGAACCAGGGCTCACCGAAGCTGATAATAGTTTAAAGTTTAGCTCTAGAGGACCTTTTTTTTAGCTATCGATAGCCTTAAGAACTCCTTAATATAAAAGACGAGATCTTAATCCAACGCCATATTGAGCCAGCCTTAGGCTTTGTGTGACCCAAGGCAGCACGAAAGTTAAGGGGACTGTAGGAGACAAGTGCAATAGTACAACCAGGGAGGCCTATTTGGGGAAAATATACCATGGCTTTAAGTCAGCCCGTTGCTTCAAACAATACATCTTTATGAAAGCAACCAAATAAACAAACAACCTATCTCTTTGTAAGGATTAACTCACTTCCCCGTCTCTCTGCAGGGCTGGGAGGATAGGTCTCTTGCCAACCTCTTATCCTAAACTCCAGAGTGGTACCTGTAAGCAGGGGGCCCTTTATGTCAGTCTCCGGGTCTGGGTTGGTGTCTGTTGAGGGACACCCTCTGATGAGTTCCAGTGTCCGCTGGTCTGGTTTCTTACTGGCAGCACAGTGCTGTGCTCAAGACAACTGTTTCTGTGACTCTTTTCTGGTAACACAGTCCCTCTGTGCTCAAGAGATCCCCTGCAGTTTAAGCAGGAAGCTTTTCTACCTGTCTGATGAGCCAGGTGGAGACTGGCTAATTGTCTCTAGCTGCAAATAACCAGCTCCCTGCTTTACTCATCAGCCAGATACAAGCTTCCTATTTGGAGCTCTATTTAGACAGGGGTTAATGCCCTGTAACAGGGACTTACCTTGACGAGCGGCCCACCTCTGGCAGCGTCATGATGTCATGACGTTACAGTGGCATGTGACGTCACGTTGCATGACAACGCATCATCATATGATGTTGATAACCATGGCAGCACGGGGCTACAGAAGGCGGTCCACTCCACTCCCTCACAAAGGAACTCACACACACCTCTCTCTGCCAGTCCGGGGATGCCGCGCTTCCTCCTCGCCCTCCTCCTGTCGGTGCCGGGATCCAAATTCTGACCCAACAGGTCGAGTGGAAGTTGAATCCTGGTGCTGACAGGAGGAGGTAGAGGAGGGAACATGGGGCCTCTGAAGGCCGCCTTGCTCGCTGTTACAGTTGTGGTAGCCGACCTACATAATAAAGGTGAAGCCTCGCTGGCTGCCCCTAAAAATCATGTGTAATCGGCTATTTGTGTCAGCTCTTGGGATCAGTAATGTGTATTAATGTATTCCCCTGTAACCATGTTCCCTTAAACTGTCCCCTGTGTGTTTATAAGCTAGGGATGTCCTGTGTGGTTAGGATTCCTCATAGGAAATAGCAGGACCGGGACTTTGGGAACAGGAGTTTAAGGGTTGTTGTTGGGGGGCAGATAGGGTTAAAAACTGTGTAAGGGGTTGCTGACCGGTTATTCCAGGAGTACTGTAATTTTACCCACAAATAGTGCATGATTTGCAGGTATGCATCTGTAGATAAAGACTGTGTGTTGTGGAGTGTTTATGCAACTCTATCGAATACCTTTGCCCCGTCAGCAAGTTCTTCAATCGGGTTTTAAAACACAGTGCATGAGCCTGTTTTAAAACCAAGTTGTAGAGTCCAAGTATTGGAGTTCAAGTTTTAGACTCCCAAGTTTTTGATTCCAAGTTTTAGAGCCCAAGTTCTCAATGTATTTAGATATGTATCCATTACTATGCAGACAGCCCCAGTAATAGAATTAGCCAGGGGGCCTGCATGGCACTGGCAGATCAAAGGGATGGATATGCTAGGTGTCGGGACAACTGGCAGGTGGGAAAGGACGGAGGAACAGGTCTGTGGATGGGCTCTCAGTGGGTGAGACACTTTGCTGTAGCCAGACTCAGTGGAGCCTACCCAGCGGGTGGTAATGGGCTGGCCAGGGAAAGCCGTTGCAGAGACGGAGCTCGTAGGCATGATTTCCATTGGCCAGTTCATATTTCCCGCTGCCGGGAACCTGAGCCTAAGCACGCCCCCTCCTTTGATTGGGTAAAGCAAGGCTCGTGATTGGCTGTTGCATAGAACCAAGGCTCTGATTGGTTGCCAGTCCCTCTTCCAAGTTGAACATAGTACAGCGAGGTCTATATAAGGTACTGGCCAATCGGAGAACCAGAGCAACCTAGGGCTTGATCCGGTAAAGCGATGGCGGACTTTTCAAAAGTGCTTTGCTCCGAATAGTAAAGCACTTGGCACAGAGTTGCAGAGAAGCCTGGCCCAGGTGAAGATAAGTCATGTAATTCACGGCCATGTTCTAAGAGTGCGCCCAAGTTATGGGAACGCGGCCAAGTTCCCTGGAAGGTTTTGTCCCAGGCTTCCTCCAGTGACGCGACCGGAGGAGGCTTGGCATAGAAGTACCGGAGCAGCCCGACCAAGAGGAGGAGAAGCGCCGGGAGCAAGTTCTCGCTTCCAAGTTCTCGTGACCATGTTCTGAGAATTGGACGGAGCTGAAACCAGCCGGGAGAGCGTGATGGCTCTCCCGAAAAGAGTACCGTGTGTTCCTGGACATGGAACATACAGGGTAAGCCTACCTGAAGCAGTTGCCCTGCACATAGTGGAGGCTAGTGACTCCCCCCCAGGCCCCCAGTTGGTATGTACTTACTGTATTTTGTGCAACTTTTGTATGTCTGCAGGCATGCTCGAATAATCCCAATTTTACTCAATAATGTTGTCCTGCCTAGTGAATTGATCCCGGAAGATATAAAGTGTTAAAGTGTCTCCCGTGACACTCGCCTTGTCCTAAGGCCGGCCCTGGCATACCCTCTGATGATCTTTTGAGTGTGAAAGTTGTTAAAATGTTCCCTGATGAACTGTGATTTTTTTTTCAGCCATATGTATTGTGACATATAATATATATTTTTTCATTCACCTGGAATGCTTGTGTGCCTTTTTTCTTTCTGAACTGATTGTGCTGACTTGCATGTGGCGTTTTACGTTGTGTTCAGTTTTTGATCAACAGCACGTCAACTACATAGGATATGTGTTGTTTGCCGAGACGGATAACCCCCAGAAGCAAGACGTCTTGAGGAGGAAGGATGCTGCCAATACGGATTAGAGGAGGAGGACAGCCGTCGTCTCTAGTCCCATGTCGGAGCCAGACTTGGAAAAGTTAATTAATGTGGTGTGTATTCTTTAATTAAGTCCAGGATCAAACTTGAGTAATGGGAAATTTAAATATAAATGGGAACAAGTGTTGACAACGTGTTCCTTGGATTTAATACAATTAATTATTGGAGAGGAAAAAGTCAGCTAATGGTAAAGAATATAGAAATTAGATCACTAAAACTGTGCAGGATTTGAATCAATTCAGTGGACATCCTCATTTGATATTGTAGGTTAAACTCTTCGCTGAAAAAGAACATTTACAAAATGAGATAAAGTTGAGGAAAAAGATAAATGTCTGAGTGCCAATGATTATAAAAAATCTAGGCCTGGATACAAAGATCTAGACCTGGAACTGCGGTAACCTAAAAATGCGGTATTATCGGCAAAAAAGGTGAGTTATTTTTATAGTGCAATACATCAACATTGCACCGCCCAAAATATTGCAGTTTTTATCGGATGCGTTACAAATATCGGTTCTGGTAAATTATAGTCATAATACCGGATTTTTTGTTATTATAGATCAAATGCCAATATTTTTCAAACCGGGATTAACGCTAGAAATAACGCCATGGTTTTTCACCTAGTTCAGGCTGGCATTAGCCCTATTTATCCATAAGCCAAACCAGTATGGAATAGGTGATTAAATAATAATTTAAATACATTATGGGATTTCGGGACTATTTATACTAGACTATAAGAGACTATAATCACGTCACTCCACTTGAGAAAGGCTGCCATAGCAGCTGAAATGTCCATTTATCTGTTGGCCTAAAAAATTCTTCTTTTGTAAATCCGAAGTGCCCTGATTCGTCTTCTTATCTGGATCAATTCACGGATTGTAGCGGGTCTTCCTTGGTCTCAGGGGCACCGGTAAAAGTATTATTTGTGCTTACTTTTTTCTGGTGTGCAGCATGTCTCTCTACATTTTGCATTGACATAGCACCCACCTGGACTATAATTCAGTTGTTACACGTTGCTGATGAGCTGTTGCTAATGATTAGCATCACCAGTTATAAGATTTTTACCTGAAGTTAAAGGTGTTTCTTGTTATATTTTTCCACACTACTATATCAGTCAGTGAACTAGTGTACAGTGGTCTGGTTTTTAAAAAAAACCTATGGAAGGTTTGGTTAATCTCTTGTTTGGTTTTACAAATAAAGCTGAAATAAAAACTTTTAATGATGATGAAATAAATAAAATCCTATTTATATTTACTCCAGAAGATGCGTTTGGTCCAGATAGACCTACTGATCATATTATAACTTAGTGAGATAAAAACGAGGTGAAATTGAACTTTTCTCACATGATAATACATTAACGGAGTACTATAAATAAAAAATAATTCTATTGGGATTTAGGATTTGTTATCGCCCTACCATTGGCAATAATAATACTGAGTTTTGTGAGAATTGGTGCAAGATATTGAACAAAGTATTATTGTAGTTAATACTGCTTGTAATTAAGGAGGTGGGCACCCAATTAATCAAAATGAAGCATGATATCCTTAAAACAGAAATTATAATTGATCAAATACATCAGAATGACCTGATGGTTCAATCTTGGGGGGTTTGAAAATCCGTTTACAGAAATTTAAGGATGGTTTGATTCATTTTAAAAAAACAGAAATCTAAAAAAGTGGTAAATGATTATAGAGACAATGCTATTTACCAATGGAGAAAACAAGACAGACATATTAAATTCCAAGCAAGTGCAAAAGGAACCTATAAAAAGCCAGAAGCACCAACAAGTTCATTTTTGATTTTGTGATGTCATGTTAAAGGGAAATGAAGCACCACCATTCTGATTGGCTGGCTCCAGTCCCTTTACATGACGTCACAAAAAAAAGGGCACATGGTTTTAACAGCCAATCAGATGGCGTGTGAACGATTTGCCACCCAAATGTGGTCACAGGCCATTTCTAAGTCCGTGACGTCTCATTTGAGCTCAAGAAGCCGATGGGTCAACATCATGGATTTAACATAGGGTTATTGGATTAACAGATGAAGATAAAGAGAATAAAGAAATAATCACAGATGAAGAAAGAGAGAAGAATTTGGTTATCTGTTCCGGATCTTCACGGTGGATGGCATTGGATTGTGTTTCATGACGTCACGGTACGAGAGCTTGCTGATTCCTGAGGATTCGGAGGGCAAGCACTTCTAAAGGTAAGATAAATATTGAATGTATGTACTTTTATTTTTTCAGGTTTTTTGATTGGAATTTTTGTTTATGTTTTTCATTGCCCATTGACTGCTAATGTATTGATCTGTGCCTGTTTAGGGTACAGATGAATACAGTGATAGCCAATGCAGTTTTGGCAAATGCATTTCTTCTATTGACTGTTATAGTCTCTATTTCTATTTTTTGTTTAGATTACATTGTTTTGAATTGTGATGGCTTGTGTATTTCTGGGGGGACAGATTGGTTAGCGTTTTTATTAAATGATGTATTTTGTTGGCTACTGGTTTTCATTTATGTGTTGCCTAGTGGTTGTATTAATTAATTGTTGTGTTGCTTACTGCTTTTATGTATTAAATGTATTGTTTGGCTAGTGGTATGATTTATGTAATTGATTGACTAGTGGTTTTAATGATTTTATTGAATGCCTAGTGGTTTTATTTCTTTAATTGATTGGCTAGTGGTTTTATTTAGGTAATTGATCGGTTGGCTAGTGCTTTTAATTTTTCGTTTTGGGTGTTTAGGTGCTTGTTATATATGTTTGATTATTGTGTATTTTGGACATTCATGCTTTTGTATTAGGGTGACCATTAACTGCTAGAGTAGCTTATCATGCCCATAGTATAGTATAGCTTATCATGCCCTTATCATGCCCAAGTGGGTATGATGTACTACAATGCCACTCAATGGGTACAAGGTGGGTATAGTGGGTCCGGGGTGGGTGGTTAGGCCTCCCAGGTGGGTAGCGAGGGAGGGTGGGTTAACCCATTAATTACTATAGCTTTTATTAACAGCTAAGGTGATTAAGGGGTTAGGTGCCATTAGATTGTATTTTTTATGTATTCTATCTGGCAACGGAGGACATGGCCCTACAGTATACTGACGAGGATGCCCTTCATAATGGCACGGGTAAGTAGAACGGTTTTATTAACTTTATTTATGCTGGCTGGCTAATGTTGTGTTTAATAATGGGCAAATGATCTATTATCCATGTCTGGATAATAGTTATTTTGCACATTACTGTACTATATGTGTTTGGGGGAAGGTGTATTTATTGAAATGGAGGCCATCTTTATGTTTTTTTACAACACGAATGGTACCGCAGGCCAGCGGGGACCCACGGGGACCACCCGAGACCACCCCCACCAGACAGGTGTTTATTACATATTGTAATGGTCATTGGTGGCCTAGGAGGTGGGTAGTAGGGCTGTTGTGTGTAGTTTTGTTTATTGTGGTTGAAGGGGGTAGTAGCACCAAGGATGGGTGTTTAGGCCTACCGGGTGGGAAGCGGGAGGGGTTAAGTTCTTGTGCTGTCTGTAACATCACGGTCCTTAATTACTTAGTGGTGTTATAATACAAGACACCTTCTGGCCCACTCACATGAATGGACTGCAAGGTGTCTACTAGATACGTAAGGTGTCTTATAGAATAGCACCAATTACTAAATATGGGTCGGTATGTTTGAACCCTATTTTGTAGGAATGTCTGGCAGGCAGCAAAGCAATTCAACATTTTAGTACGTCAATTGTAACAAGTAACATCTTGATATAATTTTACTAATAGAAACCACACTGCGCTTTATATTATATATCTTCGAATGGGATGAACAATGCGATGGAATGTATACATTATTGTATGTGTTATAATACATTTAAACCTTGTTTATGATGCAAGGATTTAAGGAAAGAAATAGTAATGAAAAAGGCTGCGAATGAAGCCAGGACATCAGGATTTTACTATCTGGATGTATTGTTCCTTACAAGGAGGCACATAAATACAAAATACCAAAATACACAGTTAGAGAGACATGCAGAATTTTGGTTTGGAAGCCATGTGCTGTATCAGACATTGATGTAGACGAGAAGGTGCACTCACAATGCCAGCAGTTTACTGCCTCGGGTGCTCGGATAACCCCAGCTAGGTGGGTTACAGCAAATTGACGGTTGGAAAAGAGAAGCAGCACTCCAGTGGATTTGCAAAACATATTTTTCAATGGTGATAAAGCATAAGGATCTCTGGAGTTTGAATAGAAAAAAGGGGTTGTATGGTGCTCTAAAACAGAAAGCAGCAAATGTACAGCAATAAGAAGCAAAGTCTTTGGTGGAGTACCCCTCCAAGGAGAATAAGTAAGGCTAGTATAGCCTGGAGCTCCCGTGGCTCCTGGAGGCCCACCTCCCCTGGTGCAGCTCGATCGCGGGTGCTGAAAAACCCGACGGCTGCTTCCAAGGGTGGGGGCTGGAGCAGGGAGCAGCGCGGCTTCTCCTGCCTGCGGCCGGTTGCCGGGGACGCGATCGGGCCGTTGCTAAGGCCGCGATCGCGTCTCTATGGTCCCGGCGGCCGCAGAGCAGGGCGCCGCCATTGAGGACCGTCTCGCGCATGCGCAGTTGTAGCGTTAGCGCGAAAGGCCCCCAGATAGCTCGCGCGAGAGCAGGGAGAGATCAGGACAGTGTAGGGAGAGCCCCAGAGCCCGGGAAAGCTTGCACACGCGCAGGGCAGGGGAGAAAAAGCCCGCGAACCCCTAGCCTACCAGGGAAGGCTCTGAGCTGGGACTACATATCCCAAGAGCCTTTGCGAGCCCCATGTGACCCAGGGAGCCAATAGGGCTTAGGAGACCCCTGGGAAAAGAGATACATTTGGCGGGCTT
Source organism: Ascaphus truei (assembly GCF_040206685.1). Classification (NCBI taxonomy): domain Eukaryota; kingdom Metazoa; phylum Chordata; class Amphibia; order Anura; family Ascaphidae; genus Ascaphus; species Ascaphus truei. The sequence goes on along the minus strand of NC_134484.1, from coordinate 134,983,186 downwards.
GCAGCACGTTAGATCAGTCAGGAAGAGTCAGAGACCGGAGCAGCCCAGGGAAGGAGGTAGGGTACAGGAGTCAGGGACTCCCTGTACTAGGCCAGCACCCCCAGGGCCCGAGATAGCTCAGCTCCCCAGTAAGGTGAGTGTTGCCAGGGACAGCCCTCAGGTTAGGGACCCTGCCACTTACATTAGTGGGAGCTGGAAAAGAAAGGTTACAGAGAGTTGGAGTCAGGGAGCTGTGAGGGAAGGAAGGGTGCGGGGAGCGAGTGCAGCTCCTGCCCCATATAGGTACCTACACCCCAGGTAGGCCCAACTCCCCACTAGTTTAGTGGGTAAGTGCTTAGGGAGGCCCGAGATAGGGACGCTGCCCTTAGCATAGAGTGCTGCCTTGTCAGAGTCACGGCTGTTAGTGCTGTGAGGTCTGACAGGCAGGCACCTTGTTGCGCAGCACGTTGGCTGCAGCCTCCAGTGAGCTACAGCTTGCTGCTGTAGGCGCTGGGACTAGTTAGAAAGTAGTGAGGCTGAAGGGACTTGGGTAGTTAGGGGAGTGGGACAGGTCATAACCCCTGCAGGCCCATAGGAGTTCCCCAAGCCACTACAGGTTGCTGTACTACAGGGACAGGCCCTAGGTTAGGGTTCCTGTCACGTTAGTACCACTTAGATAGATAGGGACACAGCGGCTGCTGCTGTTCCTGTGGAAGTGGTTGGACCCACGTTGGGGTTCGCAGAGACTATTCCAGAGTGAGACCACCCTGGCGGTCCGCGTACAAAGGAGTTCGGTTGGAGGATCAGACGGATTCATCACACGTCTGACCCTTTGCGAAGCCAGTTGCTGATCCGAGTACCGGAGTGCTCGGCAGGTACCATACAGTCATAAGTGCACCAACGGGCCCCTTAGTTTAACTGTGACTGCGCAGTCACCCACGTTCTCTCCAAGAGTGCGGGACATTGGGTGGGATTCTCGGGACACTGGGTGGGATCACCTGGTGTTGGGGAAGCGTCCTGCGCGACGCAGTAGGTGTCTCCTCTAGAGAGGGACACAGGTTATATAAAGGTATTGCGTGATATGTTGTTTGCATGTTAGTAAAGTCCTTAGTTATTTTACCTCACCGTGTATGTTATTATTGATTGTCCTGCGAGGAACCACTCCCCCTCTGGTGGGAGCCATCGCAGGTGGAGGCGCTGAATTGAGTAAGTGGTTACCCCTAGTATAATTGCCCCAGGTTCCCCGTGGCGGAAGCTCAGCCCTCCTGTGAGCCAACAGGTAATGCACCACACCTATGGTAACACCGTATGTTCCTTGCACCCACATCAGATCTGCGATTGGGGGGGGGGAATACCCGTTACACTAGGATTAGACTAAAAAGAATATGTACTAACTATGAGAATTTCCTGACTCAGTCAGTGGACCTCTTGAACCGTTTTGAAGCCAGAGGCTACTCACGCCTGGATTTAAATAAAATCTTTGAGGAGGTTAATGATATGGACAGATCATGACTATTACAAAAGAAAAGGGGACAAGACTCTCTCTCACAATCCCCATTGTTTATCACACAATACAATAAACAAGCAAATCAAATTAAAAATATTGTGAGAAAACACTGGGGTGTATTGGCTGCCGATCCCATTTTGCAACATGTCTTTAATGAAGGTCCTAAATTTGTGTTCAAAAAGGCAAGAACGATTGCGAATTATGTATCCTCAAGTTTATTTACCACAAAAAGATTGGTTAACAACTTACCTAAGGGGTGTTTTAAGTGTCTCAAGTGCAAATCTTGCAAACATATGCAAACATCATCTGAATTCACTTCCACAAATACAGGGAATAGTTATAAAATAACATCTTTTATACAGTAAACTGTAATACCACATTTGTAATCTACCTACTAAAATGTGGATGTGGAAAACAATACATAGGCCGAACAATCAGAGCCTTGAAAGTTCGCATACTTCAGCACTTACGCCTAATAATTAAAAAAGATGTAAATCATCCTGTTTCCCTACATTTCACAAATTGCAATATGGGTAATGTAAATAATTTCTCATATATTGGTATAGAGCATATACCCTGTCCCATCAGAGGTGGGAATAGAAATGGTATTTTGGACAGGAGAGAGCTCTTTTGGATTTTTACTTTACAGACTCGTATCCCAAATGGCCTCAACTCAGATTGGGATTTAGGGTCTCTCCTGCTTTAAGTAAATAAACATTACCTTTTTCTCTTCCCTACCAGATGGGAGGTGTGATGTTTCTGTATTATTTGGAGTTCTGAACATCTTTTTATTTGATTTGAACATTACTATTAGAAGGAAATAGATATTACATATGACTAAATTGAATGATATTGTTATTATTGATATATTTTTTCATCATTATTATTTTTTCTTGATTTTTTTTATGTTCTCTTTCATGTATTTAGAGTCATTTTTTTAATATGGCTTTCTGACATTTTGTTGTTAGGATTGTTTTATTTCACTCTGTTGAAAACCATTGTTTCATTCCTCTGTAATGGAATTTTTTTGATTAATATACGTATTGATATGGTTTTGAACGGACTGAAATATCTACTTGAATTTGGAATATGTGTATATTATATGGATTACTTATCATGAGAATTAATTATTAATTTATTAATAATATGCTTAAATACTCTTGATTTATATATTTTAGTATCAATTATTATTTAATACTATATTGTTTGGTAATTGTTTATATATATTTATTTGTTTATATATATTCCATTTATATTCATCAAAACAGCTTTCACTAAGCATATCTGTGGTTGTCTAACAGGTATAGAGCATGCTTCATTCATTGTGTGGGGTATATCTGTGCCCACAATCAATGAATTTTCCACTTATATGCTATATATTTATTTTTTAAGTTTGGTTTTAATGTTTATTATATATTTTCTTTAGGTAGTTCCGGAGTGTCAGCTTGTTAGGGCTTAATAAAGTTTTTTGTATTGTCCCAGCTCCAACGCGCTGACGTCACACGTCCCGCGCCATCTTTCAAACCAGGAAGTGACGGGGGATAGGTTACAGCGGCATGAGGGTCAGGTATTTAAACACATTCTGGTAAGCTGTTTTTATTCACCTTGATAAAGGGCTACAAGCCTGAAACGCGTAGGTGTACTGCTTGTTTGTTGTTTTTGATCCATTAAACTTTATTTTTTTATTGTGGGAACGCACCTCAGTGTTTTTTATAAGTAAATAGTGGATTTAGTGCTCTGTTTTCTCCTTTCCCTTTTCTGAGGATCTATGGAGTGCTGTTTTCTTTTCCAGCTGTGAATGTGCTGTATCAGACATTGACAGAGCTTTAAAAGAGGCATCAAACAGCAAGGCATACTACTTAGGGTGACCAGATTTTTTAAAAGTACAAACCGGGACACATTAAAAAATTATTTATAAAACAAAGTACATCACTTCAAAATAAATATTATAATGGTTTTTGTCTAATAGCGTCCACATTTATGCTGCATTATTAATTTATTTCAGTTTCCTAATAGAACACAAACTTTAATATGATCGATCACATAAAAACATGCAGTGTCTATTTTCTTAAACAGGACAAAACTAAAAACCGGATCATTTGAACGATATTGAGAAAATTGTCGGAACACTAGGACGTTTAATGAAAATATGGGACGATCCTGGCTAAACTGGGGCGTATGGTCACCTTGCTACTACTTGGACAATTCAGTGTTTCTAGGTCCCACAAGAAACACACCATTTTGCACTTAAAATTCTATATTTTTATCAATAATGTTTGTTATGGGATACAAGATGATATTACATAGTTACATAGTGTAAGGGTTCCGGTCCAGGATTTTGCTGGAACTTGCCCTTACGTGGTTGTTGTGGCCATCTTTGTTCCTGGCAGATCTCTTCATGGACTTGGTAATTGGCTGCACCTGTTCTAGGGCTTAAATAGCAGTCAGTGACTCCCAGTGCCTGTGCATATTATGCTATTCCATGTGTTCATGCCCCCCTTGTGTTCCTGAGCCTTGCCTGTTCCTTTAGATTATGGTCCCGACCCCAGCCTGTGACCCCGATCACCGCTCCTGTGCCGCCGACCTTGACTCCAGTCTGTATCCTGACTTTACACCTTTGCCTTGACCTCTGCCTGGATAACGACTACAGCTACTCTAACAGGACTCTGTCCCCTGGCCCTGGTCATTGATCATATACCCCTAGGTCAGCCCTGCAGGTTCCCTTCCTATCACAGACGAGCACCGTAAGGCTATGCTTATAGTGCCGGCGACGGTCAGGTGATGGTCGCTGAAAATCAAATAGAGATGACTTCCAGCGATCGCGACCAAGCCGATGCGCCACGCTTACTATAAGCGCACGCAACGGCGGCAATGCATTTGTTTTGCTGCGACGGCGCGTCGCCGTCATCGGCACTATAAGCGCAGCCTTATACATAGTAGAGTAGGTTGAAAAAAGACATATGTAACGGTGTTTCTGGCCCGGCTTGACCCACCCAATCTCACATTGGCCCCTGTGGTCTAACCGGCCCCCATTACAGTGTAGATATGCCTGATGGTGCACCTGTTGGCTACAGGACTCCTGAGTCTCCCGCATGATGGTGTGTGGGGAGGACCCGTCAGACAGGCAGCTGAGGTAGTGTGCTGAGTCTCACCTAGTTCCAGTGCAGCGCCTCCACCTCACCAGGGTCCCTGCGTCCACATGGGGATGATCCTGACGAGGAACTCCTCGGTGGTGCAACCTCCTGTGTAATCATTGGACTCTCACACACAGGGGTTTCTCTGATCAGCTCCATCTTTATTGTCACGGTGGGCATAACTGCCCTCCACAATGGGGTGTATTTAGCCGATCATCTCGCCCGTGCTCCCCTTTGATAGGTATGTCACCTAGATGAGGGATTCACTATTCCCGCAGGAATCACTGCCCTGTACCAGGTCCCTGGACACAGTCTCCCATGGAGTTACTATAACATAACTAACACTCTGCAGAACTTGAACTCCTTCCTCCACTGTACTAGCCTTGAACTTTCCAGCAACTAACTTTTAGACACAGTGCTGTGCCTTATGTAACTTCTGAGGCTGACACACCTCTGACATCACTAACCATGGAGTCAGGGCATGTGACCAGTCCCATCCATACACAGGGCACCCCACCAGGGTGTGAGGGAAAACCTCCATGATTACTGCTGGCATGCCCACACTTACCAGGCCTTGCTGCCAGCAGGAGAGATGACTGTAGGCATTTTACATGACCGCTACACATTCTCCCCCTGGTGAATCCCATCGTCCTCGCTGGGACCTAAATTTGTATACCTCTTTCCAGGAAGCACTGTAACGGAAAACATAATTAACATCACACAAATTTCCTCATAATGCAGTACACATGAATACAGTCATCCGCCAAGCCCGCCCCGACCAGCAGCCACAGACCCGCGTGATGCACAGTACCACCTAAAAATAGTGATAGGGGTCCGGTTTCTTTACTTCTCTACCCCCCATATCCAGAACTGTTACTGAGAAATGCCTGGGTAATCCCCTCTCTGGTCTATACGTTACTCTGTGTTTATAGATATTTCTCCCAATGGCCCATATGCGGATTAAATGTTCTATCCTTTCCTCGGCCTTCTTTCCTATCACGGAACTCCCTCTCCCCACTAGGTGCATTTCTATGGCCTCCCTAAGCCACCTATCCCGGTTGTCCTCTATCTCATCCATGAGAGGCTCAGGGACATACGGGTACTCCAACCCGTGGGAAGATTTATACCGAGCCATTATGGTTCTCTCGGCCCTACTAATTCTAGTCAGGTCAGCCTTACCTGCCCTCCCAGGCAACACCCATGATAGGGGTTCGTCAGGGTCCACGGGGTCTGACAAAATACTGGGACCCATAGGCTCTATTTCCCTATTCTCAATCTGCAGCCATCGCTCCTGCAGCTCCCTGTCCCTCTGTTCTGGGGTAAACTCTCCCACCGCCCACCAATAGTCCACTACATCCTCTCGCCGGATGAGGAACCGAGTGCGGTCCATCCAGGCCGAGTACCCTTCAAATAATGGGGCCCACCACCGGTTCTCCCGGAATCTGTTTGACCCTCCTGAGTCCCTATCATCGTCCATGGAAAATACCCCTGATGACCTCTCAGATCGCGGTACGGACCACCTAAACGACCCCGAGGCCTTTACTACGGGTTGGGGTGCTGTAGTTGCCACTCTCAATTCTCCCCCTCCCCTTGAATCGCCCTCCGTAGCGCCACTGCGCTGCCTTTCCCCAGTCCGTCTTCCCTCTCTCCCTTGTGAATTGTCCACGTACTCCAGGCTAGGCGGTGAACCCGGTGACCGTGGGATGAGGGTAGGGGTGTTAACTATGGCGGGGGTTTGGGCATAGGGGCACGGAACGGGACCCCACGGGGTTACGACCCGCTCCTGGCTGTCCGTAGACTGGTCCAAGGATGATGTCTCACCCTCCTCAGTCCTGAGATCGTCTCTCCAATTTCTGGGCCTTGTAAGTGATCGGGGACCTTCCCCCGATCGCCGAAGCGTCGCTGCTTTTTCTTCATGGGTTCCGCCGTCGCCACCGGAAGTGACGTCCTCCCCGGAACCGGAAACGTCACCATCTTGCGTGGGACCCCCATGCGGGATCTCTTCCTCTATGACGACATCCGGTTGCTCCGCCGTCGCCGCCGGAAGTGATGCCGTCCCTCCACGTGCGCTTTGGGCCTGGCGCGGCCCCTCCAGCGCTTCGCCGTCCGCTGTAACCAGGTAAGTAATAGGGCTGCTTGGCTTACCCGTCCGCAGGGGTGTAGGCGTCTCTCTCCCGTCTCCGCCAGGTCCTGGGATGGCGGGACTCCGTCGGTCGGGTCGCCGATCTGCGGGGGACGTCCTGCCACTCACCCCACGGGGTGTCGTCCTTCCGGTCTGCCTTCTTGGCTCCGCCTTTAACACCGCCAGCTCACGGAGGTCCTCGTCCGAGTAATCCCCTTTCCCTGACTTAGGGGTCTCCGAGCGGAGTGAAAGTCTCTTTTCCCCGATTGCGGGGGTTGATTCAGCCGCCTCGATCGCCACTGACCCAGCCGACTTGACCGGTTCCAGTCCCTTGTCTCCGGGACTCGCGCGGTTGATCCATAGCGCGCCCGGGGACTCGGCGGAGCGCCTTGCCATGTCCACCGGGGGGTCAGCAGGCTGAATTGGAATAAATGTGGGCATAGGCCACAGGTATAAAGTCCCGCAATGAGGGCAACGTGCCGCCGTGTTGACCGTGCCTCCGGGCAGCCCGCATTGTAGGCATAGCCCAACCACCGTCTTGGTATTGGCCACCCTCACTACTAGCAACCCGCCGGGTACTGAGTAGGGCTGGGTGGAGACCATCGTGCCCACAGTGGAGGAGCAGGCCATTCTTTGCACAGGAGCCACTTCCTGTACAGGTCTTTCCAGCTTAGTGGTTCCTCGCAACTGGCTGGTGGAAGTTGCTGGATCCGCCACTCCCTGCTTCGGCTCCTCCCTTCTCTGACAGAGCTGGAACCCGCCCCCAGGGGTTGCAATAATGGGCGGGTCCCACAGGGGAATATCATGCCCCTTAATTAAGGCCGCACCTCTCTCAGTCCTGGTGGGCGCGGTTAGCGTTTTCGCGCCAATTTCCCCACAAGGGTGGGGGTCTTTTCCCGCGGCTAGTTCCTGCCTTCTCCTGGCAGCCGCCCTCTGTGCAAGATAACCATCCTTTTTGCACGGCTCTTCCACGGCCGGAACTACTTTCTGTAGTGGCGCCGTCTGGATATCAGTCCCTGGGCCCAGTGGGTGCATTCCCACAGGCCATAGTTGAAAGTCACTCCCCCTGGTAGAAATCAGGGGAGGGTCCCATAGACTAAGCGGTTGACTCAGCACAGGGGCTGAGTGAGTCACTGTCCATGCAGGCGCAGCCATAGCTTTCGCGCCATGCCCCCATCAGGGCGGGGCTCTGCTGTTTGCGCCATTCCCGGCCAGCTCTTTGCAAGTCCTGCATCAGCCATTTTTTCTGCGACTGGCCCATGCGGTTTCCCTAGCAAGCGGGAACCGCCATTTTGATTGACTTTTACGCCCAAAAAGTCTATTTGTTTGCTCTCCTCACGGGGTTCTCCCCCAATTATTACAATTTCCTCACACTCTTCAAGGGTGGCCCCTCGGTGTCCCAGACAGGATAAAAACGGGGCAGCCACGGCCTTCGCTCCGCTCCAGAGCAGATTGGTCAATGATAACTCGGCGACAGTCTGCTCTTCAGTGGGTTGCACGCCACGGGTGCTCAGCCTCTGTCCGCCATTTCATGTTCTCCGCCCCATGCGGATCCTCCACTCTCTCGTAACAGTTATCGTACATGGGGCTCCACTCTGCGGGGCAGCCACCACACCGGTACAATAAAGATTAGCTTCAGATGCACCACCACATGTGTACCTTATCTAGGTGTGACCCAGTGTTGCACTACCTCAGGCTAGGCTCACTCTCTCAGTGTCTGCTGTGACTCCTTCCTCCCAGTCTGTGCTCCCTACGGTGAGTGTCTGGAATGGGCTAGGTACTCTGGCTCTGCCATGCAGTACTTGGGGCGTCTACCTGTCTTGGTCAGCCTAGCGCAGACCCTCTCCAGGATTCCTGACCATGTTAACAGGCTATCCCTTCTGGCATCCTACCAACTAGCACTGCCTCAAGGTGACTCGGTCAGCTATAGCCCGGCTCCAAACCCCTCACTCCTTTCAGGCCCCTAGGTCGTCCCTGCGAACTGACAATATCCCGTCAGCCCCCTGACCAGCCCTAGGTCCGTCCCTACGCAGCACAAAGTGGCAGCAGACACTCTCCCTGTTTCCCAGTGTGCCTAGCTAGAGCCTGTCCTGTTGACAGATCTGCTCTCAGCAGCGCCTCCAAATGTAACGGTGTTTCTGGCCCGGCTTGACCCACCCAATCTCACATTGGCCCCTGTGGTCTAACCAGCCCCCATTACAGTGTAGATATGCCTGATGGTGCACCTGTTGGCTACAGGACTCCTGAGTCTCCCGCATGATGGTGTGTGGGGAGGACCCGTCAGACAGGCAGCTGAGGTAGTGTGCTGAGTCTCACCTAATTCCAGTGCAGCGCCTCCACCTCACCAGGGTCCCTGCGTCCGCATGGGGATGATCCTGACGAGGAACTCCTCGGTGGTGCAACCTCCTGTGTAATCATTGGACTCTCACACACAGGGGTTTCTCTGATCAGCTCCATCTTTATTGTCACGGTGGGCATAACTGCCCTCCACAATGGGGTGTATTTAGCCGATCATCTCGCCCGTGCTCCCCTTTGATAGGTATGTCACCTAGATGAGGGATTCACTATTCCCGCAGGAATCACTGCCCTGTGCCAGGTCCCTGGACACAGTCTCCCATGGAGTTACTATAACATAACTAACACTCTGCAGAACTTGAACTCCTTCCTCCACTGTACTAGCCTTGAACTTTCCAGCAACTAACTTTTAGACACAGTGCTGTGCCTTATGTAACTTCTGAGGCTGACACACCTCTGACATCACTAACCATGGAGTCAGGGCATGTGACCAGTCCCATCCATACACAGGGCACCCCACCAGGGTGTGAGGGAAAACCTCCATGATTACTGCTGGCATGCCCACACTTACCAGGCCTTGCTGCCAGCAGGAGAGATGACTGTAGGCATTTTACATGACCGCTACACATATGTCCATCAAATTTGATAAAGTTGAGAATATGATGCAAAGGGGGTGGGGGGGTCTGATGTAAACAGCACTCGGATCTGAGCAGCCATTTTTAGTCGGCATCCATCTTAGGTGCCTGATATTGTCATCCATTTTGTTTATTGTCTGCATGAAAGTGTAATGAGAATGGAAGTTTGAAAGAGACATTTTTTTGCTCCTTAGTTTTTAGTGATAATAAGCCTTTCAGCTAATCACAAAACCTTGAGGAGATGGGAGAAATGCTGCCACTGTTATGAAGATAAAACATAGATAACAGGCACATCTCACATTCCGGGGGAGGTTCTCATGGTCAAATACACCCTTTCCCAGAAATCACGTATATAGAGGAAAGGTTAGCTGACTCAATTAATTTTTAGTATGAATCTTACAGTTATGTTATTAACTCAATGTTCTCATATTCATATTTTGTTTATCTTATACGCTTATGTAATGACGTACACACGCCACCTCATAGAGGGGGCGTGGGCTTAGTATTTTGGTATAAATATGGCTTGTAGGCCAACATTTCGATGGGGAAGTTTTATTTTGAAACTTCCTTCTATGTGTGCATATGTACGCAAAATAAATTCATTTGTTATTCTGTCATAATCCTCAGATGTGTATTCTTTATTCACGCTTTTCATAACTTAAACCTATGCTAAATTTAGACGACAGATACTGTACGTATCCTATATTAGTATTTACAGTATTTTGATCCAGTGAAAGGCAAACAAAAAACCCAGTGATACATTATCCAATTAGTGCAGGGAGTTTCCATGATGAACCAACAGGAACCAGGAAACCAGAAAAGCACCGCGACAAAACATACATTATCCAATGTTGCCTCATAAGTGCTGTTATATAGTAAGTGCGGCCATGCGCGCGCACCTGTTCGAAGGCGCGTGCACATGCCCCATGCTTTTTGTAAATATAGTGTGAGAGCTGTGAAGGTACAGTGTTTGTGTGTGTGTGTGTGTGTGTGTGTGTGTGTGTGTGTGTGTGTGTGTGTGTGTGTGTGTGTGTAATTTATTATTTATTTAAAAAAAAAACATTGGTAAAAATAAAATATTTATTACATTTGTGCAGACACACAAATACATACACACACACATACACACATATACATACATACACATGCATATATATATACACACACACACATATATGCATACATTCAGCGCCGGTAGCGGCGCGAAAAGATGCTTTTCCCCGTCTTCGTCGCTGTCTGTCTGCTCCCCTCTCCCTGCCGTGCGCGCGCGTGGCCCTTGGGTAGAAGGGCTGACTCACGTCAGACAACTAAAATTCCGCGAGCACAGCGTAGCGTGCGCCTGGCACTATAGAACGTGCCTAAGGGGCGAACATAAATTCCTTCCTGACTCCAAATAATGGCAATCAGATTTCTCCCTGGATCAACACCCTTCCCATGTTTATTTATTTGGTATATCCCTGTATCTGTCTATTGCAGAAAGATTATCACAAGCACCGATCCCTGATAGCCAACTAAAAACCAAAACGTTTGGTAAAGCATATAATAATCTAATTAGCTTTCTCAAACAAATGTAACCATTCCTGAAGTCACAGTTTGACTGCTTTTTATGTTTTGGATGTTAAGCACAAAACGATTTTTCTTTTATCAAATGTTTTGTATAGCCTTATCCTGCACGCTACTAACCAGAGAGCCAAGAAAGTTAAGGAAAGGGGTGAAAACGGTTCTTGAACACTCATTGTCATCAGAAAAGGGAATGTGAGAAGAAATTGACACCCTCCCAAATTTCAGTTTAATATATTTCCAAACTAATAAAAAATATTTTAAAAAATGTATGGTTGTCAGTTAGTAAAAAAAAAGAAAAAAAAAAAAAGACTTTTTTTTTAAAATTGGTGTCACCTCTTGATCTTGTTTGTGATTTTTCTGAAATCGTGGTTGTGCTCCGTTCTTCACCCTGACTATGTTGGATCTCTACACCCAACAGATAGTGCACTCCTTGGATTCGCCGGACCACGAAGAGGGTGTGCAACAGGCATCTTTATGTAACTTGCCCGTCTGAACTTGTGTATCTGATATCAGTTATAGGAATTGGCTTATTGCGCTGCAAGATATAGGGATCCTTTGGACTCCATTAAACGCTCATCTCTCCCCTATATATTTAAATGGATATATATTACATGTGATCTAAGGCAATCTTGATATTAAGTTATGTTTACCTTTTGGAAGTCTCTTGAGCCCATACTGTATGTAGCCTGAGCACCCTATTACATTGGACTCAATAGGTTTCTCTATAGCACACTAGGGACATGTCTACCAAAGGTAATTCTTCTTTAATCATTAAAAAAAAAACCCCACATTAAAATAAATTACTGAAATTAATTTTATATGTATGTTTATTTCATGTCATTTTACCAAGCTGCGTGTTTGTACAGCTGCGGTTCTGTGTGCGATGCAGAGATCTACATCTGTTATGTGTTTCTAAAATAGTCCTTTAATCACTATGTCATGATAAAAAATTGTTTAATCTGATATGATTTCATACATATTTAGATGTTAGAAATTAATTCATCAATGTATCCATGCACACCAAAGATAACAAACAGAATCAAATAGGAGACCGCAGAGTGCTTCTTCTTAATGTGTCCTTGCACTGTGATGTTTTCATTAGTAACCTAATAGGTTTAAACAGCTCCCAGAGACCAACTACATTCATTACTGCACATAAGGAGACTGATGATTTACAGACAGCGGCCTCCTAGCCTTTGGCGTGGGGGCCTCCTGACCGGGGGGCCAGGCTCCACCTCTCCAGCCTGCCCCCTCCCCTGGTCTCCTCCCCACCAGCACAGAGGGGTGTGGCACCATGGGGGAAGGACCCGGAGAGGAACGGCATGGGAGGGCTATTAAAGCCCGACTGGCGGGAGCATGATCTGTTCACTGCCCGACAGTTATTTCCCACCCACCTATCCCTTGTTAGAGACTCGTGCGGGAACGACCACAACACTGATATGTATCTAATTGTCAACAATTTCATTGTTTACCTGTCATGTAATACACGTGAATATTGTATGTGAATATTGTATGTTTCTTTGTTCTGTTACAGTATGAAGTCTTTATACTTTTCAAGGAAATGGAAGGAATGAAGTTCCTTAGAGGAGGGGTCGCTAACCGGTTTGCCTTTGTCGCGATGGCTTTTGGGGATTAGGTGCTTGTCCGTGCCAGACTGGGAGCTGGGCTGTTTAAGCACGGGGGGAGTGGCGAGTGGGCGGGGTCATTTAGACATGACTTCAGGGAGCCCTTTCGCGACAACGGCCGAGTCACGGGGCCCGGCCGTAAGGGGCACGGGGTCAGTGGTTCAAGGACCTGCTGACTGTTCCCTACCCTCCTCCCCCCCCTTTTTAAAGGAGCACTCTGGCAGGGAATGGCATTTACCCCATTAGTAATTTGTTTATAAAATAAATAGCCGCTGCCTTTTATACCTCCAGATCTGGTCTCTGTCGTTATTCGTACGTTCTATGTGGGTTCTGAGCTAGGAGGAGAGAGGAGCTCCCTCGCAACCTCCCTGGTCAAGCGCTTCTACCTACAGATACAGTATATGCAGATGCCATTTATATTTGCTGCAGTGATGGTTCTACATCAGGGGTGGCCAACTCCAGTTTGCAAGGGCCAACAACAGGGCAGGTTTTCAGGATATCCCTGCTTCAGCACAGGTGGAGCAGTCGAAGACTGAGAAACTGATTGAGCCACCTGTGCTGAGATATCCTGAAAACCTGACCTGTTTGTTGCTCTTGGGGACTGAAGTTGCCCACCCCTGTTTTAGAGTTAGATGTCTTTTATGGTTTGTATCCATTAAGGTTTTCCACAACAGCTTTTTAACCCCCCCCCCCCACCTCCCCACCTCCCCACCTCCCCACCTCCCCCTATAAAAAACATGAAACACATCATCAAGATGTGAGCCAGGTGTGAAAACAGATGGCAGAACTCTAACCATTGTTTTTTCTGTAAGCTAAGGAACAAGATAAGATCCAAACGGTCATGATTTCCTGTGGTATTTGACAGCAGAATAATGCTGTCCTTCACTGGTGAAAACACAAGCACAGTATGTGAACATGATATTTATTAGATGGTTTACACGTCGCGATCTCTCCGCCTCCACTGCCTTTCGGCGTCGCACGTGACTGCGATGAGCACATCCGGGTTCAGTCGTCCGGGAAACAGACGCCAAATGGCAGTGGCGGTGGTGAGATCGCGGCGGGGCTGTCACTTTGGAGATATCCTCTGCAATGTTTGAAAAGGTTTTTGTATGTGAGTGCGCATATTTTACATTTGTCCAGATAAAATTTGTTTATACAATCTGCACTGTTGCGTTTTTCTCCGCTTTCCCCTGAGATGGGTTGCAGTTCACAGATTGACCCACAGTTTGCCACAGTAAGGGATATGTTTATTTAATCCTACTACATGTGAGTAAACACTTCAGATGAATTCGCAGACCACATACCTAGTGTGACGATATTGCGCCATTGGTTTTTCTTATTTTCTTCTCTCCCACATATTGGACGGCATCCCGCTGCTCCCTAAAATGTTGAGATTCTACATGTGTTTGGCACCGAGGAGACGGTTCCTTGTTTGGGTTTGAGTCAGGGATTTTATTCCCTTCTCTTTTTGTCTATTCGCAGTGCCTTATCACACTTTTATTGTCACTGATTGTATAGACTTATTCACTGTCTATTAGTGGGCCATTGCACTCTTATTTGCACGTGTTATATATACAGTATATATATTGTATATATGCCGTGTTAGTCCAGTTGCGATAGTGCAGAATAAATGAGTTCTTCAGTATTAGGTGATACCTTTTTTATTTGGACTAACAATTTATGTCATAGGACAAGCTTTCGAGAGTTTTCCTCTATTCGTAAGGTCAAGCAATACTGATGTTGCTTGACCTGAGGAAGAGAGGAAAACTCTTGAAAGCTTGTCCTACTGGATGATAAAATTGTTAGTCCAAATAAAAAAGGTATCACCTAATACTGAAGAACTAATTTATTCTGCACTATATATATATATATATATATATATTTATACACTATATTATCACAGTCACATTAATTTATAACACATTATATATTAATTTATATCACTATAAATTGAAATTATTTTAGTATTGCCACTTTAATATATGTATTATTTAAGCACTGGGAAGCGCCACCAGAGACACTTCTTAAGTCAATTGCTGTATTTTCTACATGCATACAAATAGTATGCACCAACGCAAGGAAAAAAGTGAAACATATTTTTGCAAATATTAAATTATTAATTTTTTTGAAAAAAAAAAGAGCTCTATAGACTTTGAAATTAAGAAGTGATTGTACTATAACATCCCTGACTGTAAGATTCCTTATCAAATGCAGGGCTATGTTTGTGGGGGGCTGAGTTCCGGCACCTTTTTTGAGAGATCTTTAAACTCTAGAATGTGATTATGAAATTATTAGGCAGAGGTTGGCATGATAACTTGGAGTAGATACATGTTTTTTTCTAATACTTTTTATTTAAAGCTGACTTATTTGTTGTAGCTTAGATATAAATGAACTTTTCCTTACTTAATGCTCGGACATCTTTTTGCCTAAAAACATAACAACAACAATAACGCAAAGTGTTGCACAATTACAGTATAGTGCACATAATTTTTTTTACAGACAGTCCCTGCCCAGATGAGTTTATAATCTGCTTTGGTGCCTAATGCAAAGGGAGATAAAGTGACTCGCCCAATGTCACAAGGAGCTGACACCAAGAATTGAACCTCCTGATTCAGCCTCAGTATCATTGTTTTATAGAGTCAATGTTGTTACTCACTGAGCCACTCCTTCACTTACAATGGCTCATGATTTATATTCTTGTTGAAGTGTTATGTTTTGACAACATATTTCATGGGAGAACACATTTGACCCAACAATATATAGAATGATTTCTCAAGTTTGGCAGCTAGACACATTTTCCTGCTCCATCATTGCCACTCAAGTGGCCCATTACAACCCTTGTGTTTTGTCATATCACACTGAAAACCAAAGTTAATATCATATTTCAGAGAAAGTAATTGTCCAGAAAGGATTCCTTCTGGGGACAGGGAAGTACTGTATAAATATCAAGTGGGATACACTTAACAGACAAATATTGCTCCCCAGATAAAAATAAATATCTTACATACTTTGGATGTCAAGCACTAAGCAACACTAACAAATTAAATACTACTTGGATAACTACTGGGGTTTAATCATAATCAGCACCTAGTTATGGATTGTGGAACTTGATTATGTGTCACAGCTGGGTTTCAGGCTTTTTACGAGAACCACATGCTGGTGTTTTAATTGCTCTGTTAACCCATTGTATGCAAATAACAAATAGGACGTGTGCTTGATGCAATTTTTATGTTTATAAAGGTTCGACAATATTATGTCGTCTCTGTTTCCAGCAGGGAATCTTTGATACATAATTATAAAGATGTGGCTTATGATTGTGAGTGTGAGTGTGGCGGTAAGCCCCTTCCTCAATCGCTATACATAGCCTCCAGTTTCACTTGTGCTCCCATCTTGCCGCTGCAAGCAACCTTTTCCCTCCCCTCCTCCATTCTACAAACATCTCATCCAGGGTGGGTCCTAGGCAAATCCGCAAGTACCTCAGGTCAAAGTCTATTCCCATAATCCAAGTAGCAGCAATCACAGAATTGTACCAATCCATTCAAGCAGCTCTATTTATTCCTACACCTGCCATAGGTCACACACACAATCCCATTCATTTGCTTCATTTTACTATCAGTACTACAAATGTAATTTTAATGTGACCTGAAGTACTTGTGGATTTTTGCCTGATTAGAGTGTTCAGCCTGGATGAGATGTTTGTAGAATGGAGAAGGGAAAAGGATGCTTGTGTAACCCTTATTCCCCCCCCCCCCCTAGACTCATCTGACATGTCTAGGGTGTGTGAGGGCGGATTACATGTACTTAGTGGTGCGTACCTGTGTGGAACAGGAGGGCCTGAGTCTCCCGCAGTGGTGTAGGGGATCACAGGAACAGGCTTCTGGGGTGGTAGTCTCCATGCTTTAGTGGTGCAGCGCCTCCATCCTCTATACTCCCAGGGATATGGGATAGGACCTGTATAGAAGAGTGAACCCTGGTCCCAGGGTGGATGCTCCAGAATCACACAACAGTCTTTGATAAAAAGGTAATGTCTCTCTTTATTGGTCGGATCAGCGCCTCCAGCAGACGTGGCGACAAGCAGCCACAACAACAACAGCAATGTCCCGCTTTTCACTCGATCCTCCGCTCTGTACAGGTCTTTCCTCCTCTCCTTCCCTCCAAGTTTACCCTCCGACAGGATGGACTGGGCTGGGGCGTCAATACCCCACTGCCCACCTCAGAGGGTATCCTCTGGGTGGGGGATGGATTCTCCCCATCACCCCAGCATCGGGGTGAGGGGCATTGGTCCACCTGAACTATGGTGCTATCAGCTCTACTCAAGGTGGCTGAGTCTCTCCTCTCCTCTCCATGCTCCAAGCTCAGACTCTGCTTCAGCTCTCCCTCCCGACTCTGCTTCAGCACTAACTCAGACTCACAGGAGCAGCCCACTTAATAGACACAGCCCCGCCTATCATGATGTCAGCAGGCCCCTCCCCTGTGTCTCTGCCTGCACACAGAGTCAGGGGGCCTACCTCCAGCAATCAAGCCAGGGCTTAAAGCGGGGGAAACCCATGATCACTACTGGTGCCTGCCCTTAACAGGACTTACCACAGAAGGAAGGAGATAGGTATAGCCGGTGCGGTTTACAGGGGGCTACACTTGCAAGAGGGGAGAGTGAGTTAAACTGGAGGCTCTTTATTGAGGAAGGGGCCTACAGCCACACGTATGAAACTAAGAAAATGGAATTGATTCATAAGCAATATGAGTGTGCGTTTCCAGATTTAGTCTAATTTAAAATCTGTGGCAAATTTCAGTCTGAGATTCCACCCTCCGGCTAAGAGAAGTTGGATTGGGATACAAAAGACAAAAAAACAGTGCACAGCGCTCATAGTGTAATACATTTTAGTAAAAATAGATGTGGTAAAAGGTAAGTATTCTGCGTACATCAATTCAAACATAAGTGGGCATTTCATGTATCAAGACATGCGTTACCAACACAGGAAACCGAACAGGTCAGGGAGTAGGCAGCTTCTGATCACCCATTGGGGAACTTCACAGGACATCTTTCGTCTACCAGCGTGACCCGTCTCTAATAATATGAAGCAAGCAGTCCCACTTGCTGGAAGTGCTGGAGACAGAAAATACCCTTCATGATGGCAGGGGTAAGTAGAAAGTTGTATTTACTTTATTTATGCTGGCTGGCTAATGTTTGATTTTATAATGGGCAAATTAGCTATTATTCATATCTGGATAATTGTTATTTTGCCCATTAATGTACAGTATGTGTTGTGGGGGGTTGTTGTGGGTAGAGGAAATGGGTAGTAGAGTTGTTTATTTTTGTTTTTTGGGGGTAAAGGGATTGGGTAAAGAGGGTAGTAGCCCCAAGGGTGGGTGTTTAGGCCTTCCGGGGGGTAGCGGGACTCCTCCCGCAACCTTCACGGCAGGCTTAAACACCCACCCTGGGGCTACTACCCCATTCATCCACCCTCTCTGCCCCAAGAAACAAGCTATTGAGGTTTAACCCCTTCATTGCCTTAGCGGCTAGCCGCTAAGGTAATAAAGCTGTTTTAATATTAATTTTAATGCTAGTCTAGATGAACAAGGGGTCTCTGGAGCAGAACCGCGTTGATTTGGGGATCAGGGACCCCCTGCTTCCCGAGATACTGGCCCCGTTATGGGGTGCCGGTATCTACTACGAATTTAAATGTCTCGTGCCACGTGACTGTGGGAATAAAATATTGGAGATACCGGCACCCCATAACAGGGCCTGTATTTAGGGAAGCATGGGGTCCCTGGACCTGAAATCAACGCGGTTCTGCTCCGGAGACCCCTTGCTCATCTACACTAGTATTACAATTTATATTACAATATTTTGATCGCTGGCTCTCTCTGTGCAGCTCTCTCTGGAGCTGGAACAAATTACCGGGTGAGCCCTTTTGAGAAAGGCGATCATCACATCACCGGCTACACGCCCGTTTTAGAAATTTTGATATCAAAGGTTATCGAGGCTTTCTGAATACCGTGACAGCAACGCACAAAAAACTGGCAACTTTTAATGAAGCCTTATAGAATTGGCCCCTAAGAATTAATAGTTCTACAGAAAATATTTAAACATTTATTTCCAGAAAAACAGGGACTACTTGCCAGAAAAACAACAACTATTTTTTTCTTAATTTCTTATAGTTTAGATTTTTAGGGGATTATCTATTTCATGTTAAAAGTGAGTTGTGCCCAAAACAGACAAGGCAAACAACTTTACTACAGTATGTTCTAATTTTTATTACTTTGAAAAGGGCAGTAACAAACCAATGTCCTACTTATTATAAGCCTACGATGAAGTGCTTCCAAAGCAAATGTTACACAGCATACTGATAAATGGGAGAAGGAAACGTCATGGGAATGATTTTAATAAACTGAAGACTGCAAGCTCATTTCTTTAAACAATTTGCTACTTTGTCGGTCTTCTCTCTTGGAAAAGCACACCCATATATCAGTCTGATACCAGAGCATATGTTAATATGAAAAGAATGCAGATGTATATTTTAACAATTATTTGGCACAGTCGTACATTTGTGAATCCAAGGCCTGCAAAATATTTGACTGACATAGTGTCAAAGTTGATCATTTCTCCAACTAACACCCCACCCATGACATAAATACAGCAAAAACATAAATTTTATGGAAAGATCTGAAACATTTAAGAAAACATAGCATCAGCAAAAATGCACAGTCCCTGTCATTTCATGATCATTACTAAAATTCTAGTTAAAACCATTTTAAGCCGTCAAACCATTTCCAGCCTGCTAAGCATGTCCACAAAGGAATTACCATTTTTCGCACTCTCTCTCTTTTGCTCCCTCTCTATCTCCCATAATATAACATTTACATACTGTATTTACATTTATAATGGTTAGGGCGTTCTGTGCACGCTGCTCCAGTCAATTGTCAACTGGGCCTTTCACTCCCTGATTTGTTACACAGCCACTTCCCTGCAGAATCAGACAAGTCAATACCACTGTCACCGGGGACCAGGACTTTTAACACTTTTACGGGATCATTCACTAGGCAAAACAAGGTGTGGAATAAAATGAGGTTTATTCGGGTAAACCCGCGTACACACAAATGAAATACAAAATACAGACAGAACAACAGTAAATACAGATACACTTACTGGGAGGTCTGGGGGTGAAAACTAGCCTCAAATAGGTGCAGGGCACCTGCTTCAGCAAAGGCTTACCCTGTCCACTCCACATCACTGGAATAAGCCTGGAACAAGTAACATTATTCCTCAGAACTTGTCCTCAACTAGGCTAAGCTTTCCTGGCACCTCAATGCCTAGTGCTTTGCTATTGCGAGCAAAACACCTGGGAACGCCTGCCGGCGCTTCAATGGACCAAGTCCCAAGACTACCTGTAAGTCTGAAAGACTGAGGGGGCAATGCACTAAGCTCAATGGCTTTGCGTTTTTCGTTAAAAAGTGAAGCCGGGGACGCGATGCACTAAGGCCTTGAGGCCATTTTTAACGTACCTGCACAAAATAGCTCAAAACAGCCACAGCGTACGTGTTGCTTTTTTTCCCCCTGTTAGCGTTCTGAACCTTCCCGTACGCTAGCTGATAGAAAAAAAAGCCGCCTGCAACATTTGCATGGAGATTTGCTATCTCCATGCAAGGCTGTTACAGGCGATCGTACACTAAATAAAAACATTTTAATAATAGTGTACATGAGCAGGGGGTCTCAGGACCTGAACCGCATTGGGTTCAGGTCCGAGGACCCCCTACTTCAGGAGATACAGGCCCCGTTATGGGGTGCCGGTATCCGCTGCACTTTAAAGCTCCCGCGTCACGTGACCGGGTTATTTACATTCTGCAGGGGATACCGGCGCCCCATAAAGTGGCCTATATCTCCTGAAGTAGGGGGTCCCCGAGGCTGAAACCAATGCGGTTCAGCTCAGGAGACCCCCTGCACATCTACACTAGTATTAAAACACACATAACAATAAATAATAATTCATTACTGTAGCGGCTATCCGCTATGGTAATGAAGCAGCATTAATGTATTTTTAATAATAGTGTGCGGGAGCAGGGGGTCCCCTGAGCTGAACCGCATTGATTTCTGCCTCAGAGACCCCCTGCTTCCCGAGTTACAGGCCCCGGTATGGGGCATCGGGTGACAGTGCCGCCGCCATCTTTATAGCGTCCAAGACGCGACGTGGGCTCTATAAAGATGGCGTCCGCACTGGCACCGATGCCCCAAACCGGGGCCTGTAAGCAGGGGGTCTCTGAGGCAGAAATCAATGCGGTTCAGCTCAGGAGACCCCCTTCTCCCGCACACTATTAATAAAAATACATTAATGCAGCTTCATTACCTTAGCGGATAGCCGCTAAGGCAATGAAGGGGTTAAGGCACATTAGCATGTTTATTGGGGACAATTGCCCCCAATAAACAACACACATCCCCCCCGCCCCCTAACACATACAGTACTGTAATGGGCAAAATTACTATTATCCACATATGGATAATAATGCATTTGCCCATTTTAAATACATATAAATTACAATAAATACAGTCAAAACATTTAACACTTACGTTTTACAGGCACCCACGATGAAGGCCGTCTTCATCCTCATCTTCATTCTGCCCATGCCCCTACGGTGCTGCAAAACATGCACAATAATTAGAATAGCCAATGTAATGTCCCCTAACCACTTAATCACCATAGCGGTTATTAACCGCTACAGTCATTAAGGGGTTAACCCACCCTCACCCACCACTCGGGAGGCCTACATACCCTCCCACTCTAACCCCCCACCCCGTGAGGCCTAACCACCCTCACCTACTACCCACAAGGGAGGCCTACCCACATACCCTTGGGGCCAATACACCTCCCCCCCCAACACCTACAGTACAATAATGTGCAAAATAACTATTATCCAGATATGGATAATATATTATTTGCCCATTATGAAACACATAAAACATCCACAAATCAAAACATGAATTTTTAATCTTAAAACCACCACATTGCATGTTAAAATAAATCCAGCAGCCATTGCAAATATAAAAAAACCTAACTGCAGCTACACAAATGTCTATGAAATGTCACACAATTGCATTGAGTTTGTACATGATGCAATTAATCTGTGCATCATATAACACTAAAGGAAATGTGGTATATGTGGTGCTCAGAATCAGACCGGTAACTTCTGTAACATAATTGTGATTGAGACCATAAGCTTGGTGGTCTGGCGACGACGGAGTGCCCCTCAATAAGGCAATAATGCGTAATAGCTGTAGGGGAAGTGACAAGTGGAGTCAGTTGGGACAGCCACTGTGATGTACACAATAAACACCCTAGCAGTATATAATTGAAGGAACTATGTCCATTGAATAGCAGGGTTTAGATAAGGCACATTGGCACTTTACCTGCACATCTGGGGGGGGCACTCTCAGGATCAGTAGCGTGCAGTCCATCAGATAAGAAGTCCAGAAGGATAGTTGGTGTAGATAGAGCACAGCTGCAGACGCCCTGCAATGTGAAGCAGGGAAAACAAAGCCAGGCCACTCCGCAATAGTAACAAAAAGTGTATTAAGCAAGCAAACACATACAGGGAACAAAAATAGAACAGATAGAACGCACCTACGCGTTTCGTACAATAGTACTTTATCAAGGTGAAGCAAGAGTAAAAAAACAGCCTATTTATACCCACCTTAAACACTTCTAATCAACTGGGTTGCGGCGTCATGCGCCGGCAGCTGCAAGCAGTCGCGGCAGAGTGACGCGCATTCACAGGGATCAGGGTGTATCAGGCAGTACACAGGGGCTGCCACGTGACCTCCGTCGCATCATAGGGATGACGTCATCCGCGTGCGGCACGTAGGCCAGTCACGCTGACGCAGAGTCCATCTCCATTAGTTCGGGATATGTCACGTGATCCTAATAGTTTTTTTACAACACAAAACTTTATTAGTGAAACATGATATGTAAACAAACAGTAAAAAAACATTAAAAAAAACAAATCAATGGCTGGTTAATATGATTTCACAAACCGAGTTTTAACAAGAGACTCATTAGACTATTAAGTCACAGACTCCCAGTCTAGGTATAATATATATTATTGTAGAGATTTGATCTATATACTTTCATTGAATAATATATTATAATAATAAACAGATACAGTCATAATACCATACCCATTCCTGGGACCGAAATAGAACCTTGCTAGTTCATGGAGGCTTGTAAAACAGATGTATATATATTATTATTACATCATGATAAAAAACAGTTTGTAGAAATAGAAAACTTGAAGTACAATATACATTTTGAATTTATAATACATCTAAGAGAGGAGAAATATGATACCTATTATGTGTCTTATATACTTTAATTAAGATATGAACACAGACTGGGATTGCATAACTAATATTAAGCAATATCAGACAGTATTTGATACAACTATGATCATTGAAGACCATTATAATAACAAAATATATATATGAAATCAGTATAAAATAGAATTAATGAAAAATTCATTAGAAAATTATTACATTATTAAAGAAAAAATTGATTAATAAAATAAAAGTGTAATCAATCAATCAAAATTATTTAATTATTAATGTTAATTTCATAATTGGTAATACATTTGTTAATCAAAAGAGGGGGGGGATAAAAATCATTTACTGTGATATATTCATAAAGTCAACTAAATTAATCGTTTAATAATCATAAAAAATCACAAAAAATGACTTAGATCCCACTCTGTGTTCATACCCAGGGGTATTCTGGTCTTTAGGG
This sequence comes from Ascaphus truei, assembly GCF_040206685.1. Lineage (NCBI taxonomy): Eukaryota > Metazoa > Chordata > Amphibia > Anura > Ascaphidae > Ascaphus > Ascaphus truei. The sequence goes on along the minus strand of NC_134484.1, from coordinate 134,959,557 downwards.
TGAAAATCCAATAGGATTCACGTCTGTCTAAATACTTAGTCCTGTCACCACCTCTTGGGAGCATAGGTATTTTTTCAATTCCTTGGAATGAGAAGGAGTTAGTGTTACCTAGTGAGCAATTATGGAAATGGTTAGACACTGGGTGACTCTGATCACCCATCCGTATTAGACGTAAATGCTCCAAAATTCTGATTTTTAAACATCTTGTTGTTCTCCCGACATATTGTCGCCCACATCCACATTGCAGAAGGTAAATTACAAATGTTGAATTGCAATTTATGAAGGATTTTATGTTATAATTTAAACCAGAATTAAATGAGCAAAATTGTTTGCCATTTTTCATTTTTAAACATACCTTGCAATGTGTACAGGAGTATGTACCGAGGGGTAAATTAGGAACTGCTTTTTTGTCTTCATTAGATTCAAAGAGACTAGGGGACAGGCTATTGGACAAAGTTTTGGCTTTTTTGTACACTACGTTAGGACCCGAAATGATATGTGGTTTCAATACTGGATCTAGGGTCAGCACATTCCAATGTTTTTTTAAGATGTTTTTAATTATTGGCGCTTGTTTGCTATACGGGGTAATAAATGAGGGGCTAACATTGTCCCTATTCGGTCTTTGTTCTTTCCTCAACAGCAAACTTCTGTCTAAGTTGGATACTTCCTTTAGTGATCTGTCCAGATCCGCTTTTTTGTAACCTCTATTGAGGAACCTTAAATATAGGTCATTTACTTGATGATTATAGTCAGACTCACTCGAGCAATTTCTCCGAGCTCTGATGAATTGACTCTTGGGTATCCCCCGGAACATGTTTGAAGGATGACAGCTGCTGGGTCTCAGAAAAGTATTTCTTGAGTTGGGTTTCCGATATAATGTAGTTTGAATATTTAAAGTTGTGTCCACATATAAGCAAAGATCTAAATAATTTATGTGTTGTATATGAAACGAATAAGTGAAAGTGAGATTAAAGCTATTAGTGTTTAGTGATGAAATAAATTTGTGCAAAGTAGTGATTTTTATCCCCCCCCTCTTTTGATTAACAAATGTATTACCAATTATGAAATTAACATTAATAATTAAATAATTTTGATTGATTGATTACACTTTTATTTTATTAATCAATTTTTTCTTTAATAATGTAATAATTTTCTAATGAATTTTTCATTAATTCTATTTTATACTGATTTCATATATATATTTTGTTATTATAATGGTCTTCAATGATCATAGTTGTATCAAATACTGTCTGATATTGCTTAATATTAGTTATGCAATCCCAGTCTGTGTTCATATCTTAATTAAAGTATATAAGACACATAATAGGTATCATATTTCTCCTCTCTTAGATGTATTATAAATTCAAAATGTATATTGTACTTCAAGTTTTCTATTTCTACAAACTGTTTTTTATCATGATGTAATAATAATATATATACATCTTTTTTACAAGCCTCCATGAACTAGCAAGGTTCTATTTCGGTCCCAGGAATGGGTATGGTATTATGACTGTATCTGTTTATTATTATAATATATTATTCAATGAAAGTATATAGATCAAATCTCTACAATAATATATATTATACCTAGACTAGGAGTCTGTGACTTAATAGTCTAATGAGTCTCTTGTTAAAACTCGGTTTGTGAAATCATATTAACCAGCCATTGATTTGGTTTTTTTAATGTTTTTTTACTGTTTGTTTACATATCATGTTTCACTAATAAAGTTTTGTGTTGTAAAAAAACTATTAGGATCACGTGACATATCCCGAACTAATGGAGATGGACTCTGCGTCAGCGTGACTGGCCTACGTGCCGCACGCTGATGACGTCATCCCTATGATGCGACGGAGGTCACGTGGCAGCCCCTGTGTACTGCCTGATACACCCTGATCCCTGTGAATGCGCGTCACTCTGCCGCGACTGCTTGCAGCTGCCGGCGCATGACGCCGCAACCCAGTTGATTAGAAGTGTTTAAGGTGGGTATAAATAGGCTGTTTTTTTACTCTTGCTTCACCTTGATAAAGTACTATTGTACGAAACGCGTAGGTGCGTTCTATCTGTTCTATTTTTGTTCCCTATATGTGTTTGCTTGCTTAATACACTTTTTGTTACTATTGCGGAGTGGCCTGGCTTTGTTTTCCCTGCTTCACATTGCAGGGCGTCTGCAGCTGTGCTCTATCTACACCAACTATCCTTCTCATCATATAACACTATGCAAAATATATGTAACAATAAAATACACTATGAACAACGTCCCCTAACCACCAATGCCATCCTGAAAATCAATTAGAAACTAACCAACATCAATACAATTAGCATCAATCAATTAATCCATTTCCTCAAACAATTAAAATACAATACAAATCAATTATACAATTCCCTAATCAATTGCTAAAGCCAAACCATTGCCAAAACAATTCTAATTTCAAGTAACCACCATCATTCTAATCTTACTACCATAAAGAAGCCTTTAGCTAAATACAAATTACATTATTCACAACAATGACAAAATAAAGATGCTAAATACATTATCCATACATGAAAAGCACCTTAACATGAGCCAAACAATCAATTATTATCCCTGTATGTCTATCCACACAGATAGATAAACATAACATACAGGGGCAATAATACAGCATCAAATACAATGCATTTACATACAAAATTCACATACAATACACCCATTCAGTGTCCGTGAATGTATTATATACATGATACATTAACGGGCATTAAATGGGAGTGAAAAAATAAAAGACATGAATGAAAAATCATATAAAACTATAAAAGTAAAAATAATAAACTTTTCTGTTGTTTACTCACTATTAGATGTCCACTCTCCGAAATCCAAGCGACCCGGAAGCACTGGAACCAATCCACAGGTAAGCCATAAAATAAAAAACCATAACAAATCCATGTCTGTGTCTACTCTGACCTGACGTGTTCTGATCAACGCAACTTTCGCGTTTGCTAAGGTTGCGTTGCTTAGTGCATCCCGCTTAAGGGCAGAATTTCACGCAAACAGGGTTGCGATCGAGCAAAAAAATTCCTGAAAAAAGTCATTTTTAGACCGCAAAGTGCCTGTTTGCGTAGCTTAGTGCATCGGGTTGAGCCAAAAATCACGATCGAAGAGCACTTTGCGGTCTAAAAGTGACTTAACGGAGCTTAGTGCATAGCCCCCTGAGAGAGAGCTCTCTGATTGGGCAGCAACTTACATAGACCTCGGTGTCCTATGTCTAACATGGAACAGGGACTAGCGGCCAATCAGAGCGTGGGAACTTTTCAGAACGGGGGCTCATCTGGCTGCTGGTGTCAGAGGAGGGGGGCGTGCCAAGCCAGCATGAAAACCGGGTGGGCGGGAAATATGAACTAGCCAATGGGAAATGCACTTAGGAGCAGCAACTTCCCCCAGTTAATTCATATCCCAACTGCTGGGCAGGCTCCACAAGGTCAGGCAGTCACAAAACAGCCCCAGTGGGGTACTCCCTGTTCTCTGGACCTCCTTCCTCCTTTGAACTTCAATGTCTACGCAGACATCTTGGCACCTATGTAAAGGCCCAGGCTGACTGCGTAGACATTTATACATACAGTATAAGACATTATAAAACATACTTTAATAAAGTATAGACCTTGGGGAACCTTATAACCAGGGCCGCCAACAGCGGGGGAGAAAGGGTACTGGCGTCCCGGGCCCCGTGGGTCAGGGGGGCCCGGCGGCCAAGCGCCAGTTAATTAGATAAATTAAAAAAAAAGTTTAAAAAAAATGTCGGCGATTCCCCCACGGTCTTGGCGCGCATGCGCAGGTCCCAGCGTTCATGCGCAGGCCCCTCCCCCCTCCCAACGTGGGACAGAGTGGGAAGTACCAGCTCCTCCTGCAGTCTGCTTCCCCCCACTTCCCCCCGCGGCCAGATTCCTGCGCTCCCTCCGAGCCCACCTCCCGTGTCCCCCCGAGTCCATCTCCCGTGCCCCCAAGCCCACCTCCCCTCCCGGGCAGCTGCCGTGGGGATATCGGGGTCAGGAGGGGAAAGAGTCCGGCGGCAAGCTGCACCCACCCGGTCAAGGTAAGTCACTGTCACCCACTGTCACTGTCACCCACCCAGTCACTGTCACCCACCCAGTCACTGTCACCCACCGAGTCACTGTCTCACTGTCACCCAGTCACTGTCTCACTGTCACCCAGTCACTGTCACCCAGTCAGTCTCCCATCCACCCAGTCACTGTCACCCACCTAGTCACTGTTACCCAGTCACTGTCACCCACCCAGTCACTGTCACCCACCCACTCAGTCAGTGTCTCCCACCCAACCAGTCAGTGTCTCCCACCCACCCAGTCAGTGTCTCCCACCCACCCAGTCAGTGTCTCCCACCCACCCAGTCAGTGTCTCCCACCCATCCAGTCACTGTCATCCTCCCACCCAGTCACTGTCATTCACCCACCCAGTCACTGTCATCCACCCACCCAGTCACTGTCATTCACCCACCCCGACACTGTCATTCACCCACCCAGCCACTGTCATTCACCCACCCAGTCACTGTCATTCACCCACCCACCCACCCAGTCCCTGTCATTCACACACCCACCCACTGTCATTCTACCGTCATTCACCCACCCACCATCATTCAGCCGTCATTCAACCACCCACCGTCATTCAACCGTCATTCACCCACCCACCGTCAATCACCCACCGTCAATCAACCATCATTCCCACCTACCTTCATTCACCCAACTGTCATTCTACTGTCATTCACCTACCCAGTCATCCACCCATCCACCCACCCACCATCATTCACCCACCCATCATCATTCACCCAACTGTCATTCTACTGTAATTCACCTACCCAGTCATCCACCCATCCACCCACCCACTCAGCCACCCAGTCAGGCAGTCACATGTCTTTTGTTGAAAATATAAAAATAAATAGGTTGCATTGTAATGTTTTTTTCTGTATCACAATAAGAAAACAGTTAAGTAAAAGTTGCGCGCTAAAAGATATTTTTTCGTGGTAGATGCGCTATGGGTTTGGGGGCGGGCGTACGCTATGGGTTCGGGGGGGCCTGCTCCTTTCATTTGTCCCGGGCCCCATGATTTCTGTTGGCGGCCCTGCTTATAACTGTGAGGGAAATGGGTCTGGGATACTTGGGCTTGAAAGCCAGGATTCTGGGGACACTGGAGAGCCCCGGTGTAATTCACCTCATGTACACGCAAATCATGCCTGCACGTCGGAGAGAATTACTGGACCTCCGGTAACTTTGTCCCCCGAACTCCTGCAAACAAAAGGAATACATTTCGACCCAAATATCCCACTTAAAACTTACACTCCTGAAGTTTCATGTCTCTAGGACACTGGGAACATGAAAAGCCTCAAAACAGGTCACTTTTTTTTACTCTGCTTTAACATTGGGTTGGAAATACCACCTGGTCCCTAAACCATGGTCTCAGAGCACAGATTCCCCATAGACTTAAATTGGACTTCTATTGCCCACCCCGTCCGACCGTATGCACAGACGGCACCCGCAAATTATACACTATTTGTGGGTGACATAACAGTTCTACCGGCTATCCCGTCAGCAGCACTTAATACACTTTTTAAGCCTAGTTGCTCCCTAATATCCACTCTTAATCTTCTGCTCCCAAAGTCCCTGTCCTGCAACTCTTTCCTAACAGGGATCCTAACAATGCCTGGCATCCCTAGCTTACATAACAGAAATATAGGGAAATACATCAAGATGCACAACTAGACCCAAGAGCTGAAACTTCAGCCCTTGAAATACGGTTTATTGGGCAGCCAGCCGGGCGTAACCTTTATTATAGGTTAAAGCAGTAAAATTCAGGGCATTATTGAAAACCCTGCTCTCTGATTGGTTAAAATTCCGGGCATTATCCAATCAGTAATGACCGGAATTTAAGCAACAGAATGTGTAGTTTTCAAAGTGTTTATTTCCAGCCAATCAGCTTTCAGAACAGCTGAGACAGGGCAGGGGATTCGACTGATTGAAGTAACAGATCTGAGACAGGGCAGGGGATTGGTCAGGACGTATCAGCCACGGGTTGACTCCTCCCCCTCCCGAGCTGACAGATTTTCTGAGCAGATTCAGTTGAAGAAGGGTGGGGGGGGGGGTTGTGTGTGTGTGTGTGTGTAGAGCTGCTGTGTGTGTTTGTGTTTGTGTGTGTGTGTGTGTGTGTGTGTGTGTGTGTGTGTGTGTGTGTGTGTGTGTGTGTGTGTGTGTGTAAAGCTGCTGTGTTGTGTGTGTGTGTGTGTAGAGCTGCTGTGTTGTGTGTGTGTGTGTGTGTGTGTGTAGAGCTGTTGTGTTTGTGTGTGTGTGTAGAGCTGCTGTGTTGTGTGTGTGTGTGTGTGTGTAGAGCTGCTGTGTTGTGTGTGTGTGTGTGTAGAGCTGCTGTGTGTGTGTGTGTGCGTGTAGAGCTGCCGTGTTGTGTGTGTGTAGAGCTGCGGTGTTGTGTGTGTGTGTGTGTGTGTGTGTGTAGAGCTGCTGTGTTGTGTGTGTGTGTAGAGCTGCTATGTTGTTTGTGTGTGTGTGTAGAGCTGCTGTGTTTTGTGTGTGTGTAGAGCTGCTGTGTGTGTGTGTGTGTGTGTGTGTGTGTGTGTGTGTGTGTGTGTGTGTGTGTGTGTAGAGCTGTTGTGTGTGTGTGTGTGTGTGTGTGTAGAGCTGCTGTGTTGTGTGTGTGTGTGTGTGTGTGTGTAGAGCTGCTGTGTTGTGTGTGTGTGTGTAGATCTGCTGTGTTGTGTGTGTGTGTGTGTGTGTGTAGAGCTGCTGTGTTGTGAGTGTAGAGGAGGTGTTGTGTTGTGTGTGTGTAGAGCTGCTGTGCTGTGAGTGTAGAGGAGGTGCTGTGTTGTGTGTGTAGAGGTGCTGTGTTGTGTGTGGTGTGCTGTTGTGTGTGTGTGTGTGTGTGTGTGTAGCAGCAGTTTGTGTGTGTGTTGAGCTGCTGCTGTGTGTGTGTGTGTACACAGAGGGGGCGGCAGTGTGTGGATATAGATATCTGCAGTGTAAGCGTATATAGAGGTAGTTTCAATTAGTTACCATTTTATTTTAATAAAAAAATCTATTTAACTATACAAAAGTGTCTATTATTTATTAAATAAGCCTACATTTAGCCTATAATAGTAATAATCCCCTCAGAACAGGGCATTACTGCCAATAATGCCCTGGCTGGGTTAAAGTCCCTCGGCTTCGCCTCGGGCCTTCAACTCTTCCAGCCATGGTATTATTGGCCAGTAATGCCCTGTTCTTCGGGGATTATTACTTAATTAATGAAGGCCAGCTAACCCCTATCATCACAACCACACTCAAGCTTTCCTATTTAGATGACAACAGTACAGTGAGTCTTCGCTTACCGACGTCCCGCTTACCGACGGATGCCTTTTCCGACGTCGCATAATGCAGTCCGCCTTAGTGGGACGCAATCTATCAGATAAGTGAGGACCACCCGTATTACTAACCTCTTTTAGGCCCCATCTACAAAGCTCAGTTAGGTCACTTAATGTGATGTTAACGTAACTTAACATCACGCTAAGCCTAACCGTGTATCTTTAAAAGACCATAACATTATGTTCAGTGATTTTTCCCCCCCTGTAAAGAACATTGTGTTGATTATAATGACCATTAGGTATAGACATGCAAATTATATGAAAGTGAGTTGTTACCGTAGCATCGCATCTCCACTAAATTGCTTTAAGGTTAATTCCAGGATTTAACGTTATGCTAGGTAGGTTATGCCTAAACGTGATATGGTGTCCCAATGGGTAGGAGTAAAGCGATGCACTGCGTTCCAAATGAAAAAACAACTGACAGATGCTGGATCGCTAAAAAAAAGTCACTTAATTGGAAAAACTGCTGCAATCTTAAGAAGAACCTCTGCCGTGTTTTGCGCATGCGTGCGCTTTGTCAAAGAAGTTCTTCTCAAAGTGCTGGCATTTGTAGGGACCATAAATTGGAATGTCCACCTACCGTGCTCCTCCACAACTGTCCTCGATGGAGCAAAAGCAACAGGAGTACGGCATGAGAGAGCATAAGGTGGCGGATCCCCCAGTTTGGATCCACCAAAATTCCATGCACCACTCAAAATACAAAGATTCTAATAACACCAATTGAATACAAAAATTCACCCGTGAACAATATCCACATAAACCAATATATAAAATCAGTGCCGTTATGTACATTATGCACATGATAGTATGTTCCTCCAGCCAACTAATGTAAAACCATAACATAAAAATAAAATAAAAACGGATGAAACTAAAAATAAAAAATCATTAAAATTAAAATCAAAGACTGATTCCTGTTTGATGGATAACTTTTTGATCAAGAATACGTGATCATTTCAATTGAGTTATAAATCTAATGAGAAAAAATACCAATAGATAATACATAACTTCTGAATAGAACTTATATTTACATTAGTGAAATATTTAAATGGGTAGGGGGCTATGTATTCCCCTATGTAACTCAGTATAAGTTATAAACTTTGAACTATGGAAAATCATGGAGAGTTGCATCAACCAATGCCAACATCAGGTTATGTAACATAATATAAATCTATTACATTTTAATCATTCAACAATTTAATAATATATTTATGAAAAATATATTATGTCTCACATTAGAAAATGTTTCAGTTCCCAGTCAGTATTGATCCCAACTTGGCTTAGAGTGTTAAGGGTAAAAATCCAGAACATCTCTCTTTTATTGAGGACGCTCTGGCGATTTCCCTTCCTTATGGGCAAAGGAATGTGTTCCCATACAGTAATCGAGACGGGAGAGAATGGGGCCTGTGTCAGAGTTTTAGCGGTTGAGCAACAGAGGAAAGGGCGTATCTTTGTAATATTGCATAGGAAAAAGCGACAGGTTTTAGATACGTTTTGAATGTGAGAGGAGAATGTGAGAGAGGAGTCGAGTGTGACCCCTAGTCAGCGTGCTTACCCTACTGGGTGTATGACAGAACCTCCAAGGGAAGGTAGGTAGGAGGTAGTGGGGGCCAGGTTTGGGATGAAATATGAGGAGCTCTGTTTTTGACATGTTGAGTTTAAGTCGGCGGAGGGCCATCTAGGATGATATCGCAGGGAGACATTCAGAAACTTTGGTCTGTACAGCAGGTGTAAGGTCGGGTTGAGAAGTAAATTTGTGCGTCGTCAGCATAGAGGTGATATTTAAACTCAATAGATTTGATTAGGTCACCTAGACAGAGTGTGTAAAAAAAAGAGGAGAGGTCCCAGTTCAGAGCCCTGGGGTACCCCCACAGAGAGATAGAGGAGGAGGTGTTAGCAGAAGAGACACTGAAAGTACGATGGGAGAGGTAAGAGGTGATCCAGGATAGAACTTTGTTACGAATACCAAGAGTATGGAGAACGTGAAAGGGGGGTTGGAACCAGAAGGAGTAGAAGTTGTATGTGGGAGGCGAGGACGAGAGCATGTAGAAATTAGACAGGGACCAGGATTGGGAGATATATCCCCAGAAGCATCAAGGAGAAGAAGCATGGAAAGAAAGAGAATGTGTGAGGAGGATTTGTAGGGGTGTGTTTTAGTGTAAGGGTGTCACGGTAACTTATGACAGGATATAATATACACCAAATAACTGGGTTGAACTGAACACGGCTTAGATATAATAAAATAATTTATTCCTTAGATAGGTGAACACAGCAGATGATACAAATAACAAACAAGAAATACACTTACTTAGGAGGGGGAATGCAGAAGTAATCAGGAATCTTGATTAGCAATTCCACAGCAATCAGGCATCAATCAGTTGGTAAAAATGAAGACAATGGATATAGGCTGACACCAGTTTATATACAGTTCCACTCCTATATCTATCATTGAGTGCAGGCTATTGGAGAACAATTACCTGCACCCAATCTCTAACGTGGGAACATTAATAACCCATGCCCCCCAGCTAGTTGGCACATGCGTACTTTGAGCCCTAGGGGTCTCATTTCTGTAACCCCACACAAAAGTCAGGGTGCCGATAAGTCTACCAGATGGGGTATCTGGTCAGGATACTCTTTGTTTGTAGGTGTGAGTTATAGCACTACAAACCACTCAAGCCCTGCATTTCTCCGCCCTAATGTATACAGCAAGGGTGGCTGAGCCTTTGATCAGGGGGTCTGTTGTAGACAATAGGACGCCCCCCTGACCATTTACATTCCACATATGGCAGGAATCTTCGCGGGCTTTTATCCCCGCTTTGAGATTCAGTACAGTTTTTAATATAAAGACATATTAAAATAATCGGTTCTGTTGGGCCCAGCGGGTTGAAACGGACCAGTCCTTCATGCCGGAAGTGACTCTCCATCGTGGCCAAGTTTCAGCCTGCTGTGACCTTCCAGACCGGAGATATACAAATGCAGTTTAAAACTTTTATTTCTTTAACACAGGATTCTCCGCTTTAAAATAAATCTCTGCTTTTTACTCATTTCCCATTGAAATCAACGGGCTCCGTCGCCATAGGCTTTTAATGGAGCAACTCCACCGTTGAAGTCAATGGGTTCCGCCGCCATAGACTTTCAATGGGGCAACTCCGCCATTGGCGTCTATGGGACTTCTCCGCCATAGCCTTTCAATGGGGAACCGCCGCCATTGACGTCTATGGGAAAGCTCACTGATCTTTACAGTTGCCCACACTCCGTCTGGTTGGTCGGAGAGGGCTGGAAATGGTTCTGCAGTCATGCCGGAACAGTGACTACAGGTGACCCAAATCCCAGCCCTCTGGTCCTCCCAGAACCGAAGATATGGGCTTACCCTTTTCATGGTTTAGGACTTAGCCGTTTTCTCACGCTGTTCTTTGCTCCGCCATTGAAGTCAATGGCGCGACCCTCTTAGCGCGTGACCCTTTACGGGGGTCCTGGATTCTCGGACCCGGTGGTGGTGGAGTGTGGGAAGGCCTAGGAGCTAGGGGCAAAAATAATTTTATTTCTAGGTGCCCTAGAACCTAAGATTCCCACGCCAATTGTTGTTGAACATGACCTAATAGTGATGAAAGCTCTTTTTCAGACATTGTTTCCGCTTCTGCGGTTTTGCGGTTTGGATGGCTGCCAACCTGTTCCTGGAGATCGGCGTTGAGGAATCCCCATTGAAGTCAATGGGCCCATTGACTTACAATGGGAAACCGCCGCTCCTCCTCTCGGACGCCACCTGCTGGTCTTCGAGGGAAACAGGTCGAAAACCACTGGATTCGACATTGAAATGAATGGAGCTGCAATGGCGACCTAAATGGAGCCTGAAAAGGTGGGAACATGGAACAAAGGGCTATAATCACTTCCTAACTATTAACCCTTCTCCTCCTGGATGGATTCCAGTGTGTGTGTGGTGCAGACACTGATATGATAACAATACATGATAACAGGGGAAATACACATTGGAATGTTGTAGCAAGGTAAAAACCACATTCCTGGACCGCAGTCCAGTTAACCCCTTGCCTCCCTGGTGAGGTCAGGGGGTGGCCATATGGGGTGCAACCCATTTAATACCGGGCCAATCCCCCTCTCCCTCTACAACGGGTTACAGCTGTTTAGTGTCAGAGGGCGCAGGTAAGAAAGGAGTTCATGTGAACTGAGAAGTGGTGAAGGAAGGAGAGATGGAGATACAGTATATGAATAGAATTAGAGACATAGGGCTCTATGCAGTAAGCACCGAAAAAGCACTCTCGGCAGGGGTTCAATATCGGCATGATTTTTGCGTGTTGCCCTCGCAGTATTCAGGAAGGGCCGAATCCCTGGCGAATCACTGCGAAAGCAACACGCCGAGTAGCCGGTGGCGAGACAGTCTGTCTGCCGATAACCTGGCGATACGCCGTCCCCTGCCGATATGTGTCTGCAGCAGAGAGAGATCCGGCTCTCTCTGCACAAACATCGGCAAAATAAAAAATATTTGAAATCAATTTTTATTCATAGTCTATATGTGAAGTGTGTCTCCGGTGCTGAACCGCATTGGTTTCAGGTCCTGGGTCCCCCTGCTTCCCGAGATACAGGCCCCTTTATGAGGTGCCGGTATCCCTCTGCATTTCAATGTCCCGATCACGTGACCGCGGAATGTAAACAAAGCAGAGGGATACCGGCAACCCATAAAGGGGCCTGTATCTCGGGAAGCAGGGGTTCCCCGGACCTAAAACCAAAGCGGTCCAGCTCCGGAGACCATCTCTACACTATGAGTAAAACACACATATCAATAAAGAATAATTCCTTACCTTTGCGGCTATCTGCTATGGTAATGAAGCAGCATTAATGTATTTTTAATAATAGTGTACGGGAGCAGTGGGTCCCCTTAGCTGAACCGCATTGATTTGTGGATCAGGGACCCCCTGCTTCCCGAGTTACAGGCCCCGGTATGGGTCATCGGGTGCCAGTGTCGCCACGAATCTTTATAGCAACCCATACACTACGTGGCCGCTATAAAGATGGCGGCGACACTGGCACTGATGCCCCATACCTTGCCCTGTAAGGGGGTCCCTGAGCCAGAAATCAATGCGGTTTAGCTCAGGGGACCCCCTGCTTCCACACAGTATTATTAAAATACATTAATGCTGCTTCATTACCATAGCGGATAGCCTCTAAGGCAATGAAGGGGTTAAGGCATAATAGCATGTTTATTGGGGACAATTGCCCCCAATAAACATTGCAATAAACAACATACACCCCCTGTGCCCCCAACAACCCCTATACCCCCATTACATATATAACATTTTTGGGATGCACAGCAATGATACTATTGGCCGGCGTGGCCCTAGGGTGTTCCACCCAGGCCTGCAGTACCAATTATGTGCCCCCCCCCCAAAATTAAACAACACAAAAATACTTTTCAATAAATACACCCTCCCTAACACATGCAGTATAGTAATGTGCAAAATTACTATTATCCCCATATGGATCATAGTGAATTTGCCCATTTAAAATACATAAAGAACAATAAATACATATAGCACTCACCCATGTCCGGCTGGCACGATGAAGGCCATCCTCATCTTCATCACCGTCCATGCCCTCCTCCGATGCTGCAAAACATAAACAAGAATAAAAACAGCCAATGTAATGTCCCCTAACCCCTTAATCACCATAGCGGTTATTAACCGCTACAGTCATTAAGGGGTTAACCCACCCTCACCCACCACTCAGGAGGCCTAAATACCCTCCCCCACTACCCACCCATGAGGCCTAACCACCCTCACCCACTACCCAGGCGGGAGGCCTACCCACATACCCTTGGGGCCAATACCCCCTTCCCCCACCCCACAGCACCCACAATAAAACCAATACACAGCCCCACAATATTTACATCATTATATTTATTAAATACATAACCCACCCCCTGTGCCCCCCCCATAAATACATGATTTATTATTTTACATACAGGGTTAATATCCCAGGCCCACGGGAGTCCCTGATGGGCCTGACGGGTGTCTGTAGACCTCACAGTAGCCCAGCACCAGGTTTGAAACAGGGTCTGGAAGCCTACGGGTGGTCCCCGCCAGGTGCCGTGGTCTACCAGGTGGTCTCCGCGGGTCACCGTGGGCCACAATGGGGTCTCCACGGGTAGGCCCGCGGCTGTCTGGGGGGCCCCGGGTCAGACCCACAGGTGTCTGAGGGGCCTCGGGTGGTCCCTACGGGTCCTCCGTTGCCAACAGAATACATAGCCAATACATTGCAATAACATTCTGATATCAATTAACCCCTTAATCACCTTATCGGATAATAACCGCAAAGGTAATTAAGGGGTTAAGCCATCCTAGCCCGATACCCACCATTCACCCATTCATTTGTACAGTGGCTTCATCATGCAACTATATATATATATATATATATATATATATATATATATATATATATATATATATATATATAAAGATCAAACAGTCAGCACTCTGATGTAAAACAAAAGGCAGTTGCTAGTCCCATAGGGATCCACATAACATACAAACCAGCCCAAAGACCAGTAAGGAGACAGCAACCAACGAGGTGTAATCCAAAGAAGTCTGTATTGAAATAAACAGGTACACGAAAGCCAACGTTTCGGTCTCTCAGGGAGACCTTCCTCAGGGCCGTGCACGGCCCTGAGGAAGGTCTCCCTGAGAGACCGAAACGTTGGCTTTCGTGTACCTGTTTATTTCAATACAGACTTCTTTGGATTACACCTCGTTGGTTGCTGTCTCCTTACTGGTCTTTGGGCTGGTTTGTATGTTATATATATATATATATATATATATATATATATATATATATATATATATATATACACATGATTAACCAATATACAAAGAAATGTTTAAGGGTTAACAAAAACATGTACAAATAAAAATACCACTTCGCCATATCAATACATCACCTTGCATATGAAAATTACAATATTATATAGCCACAGTAAAACAAAATCCTATTTCCTAATATAATAATTCTCATCTTCCAATCAATATCATCAAATGCCAATCAAAACATTGAATTTACATTGTATACATGGTGCATAAAATCTGTGCACCATGTACACTCTGCCAATCAATGTTAACAATAAAATATTCCAAACAAAAGACAATGAAATCCAAACAAGTATAGTATTTAAACCAAGCAAGGCAACAGAAATAAATTACCATTAATTAATCAAATCCTAAAACAATTAAAATACTATCCAAATCAATTACACAATTAACTATTTTAATCGTTTAACAAAACCATTTTCCAAAAAAGTTAACATCTGACAAAATATAAGTACGAAAAAAAAGCCACTATAAAAAAGCAAGCCTCACCCTGACCTAAAGTATTGCAAACAACACCAAAAATTACATCTATCTAATTAAAAATTACATTACACACATTTAAGCATAGCAAAATACATTTTAAATAGGGCAAAACAAGCATTTCCAACCAAATAATTTCTTACCCTGTATGTATATATCGATCGAGACATACCTACATACATACAGTGGCAAGAAATGGTAATAAAAAAAATAGTATCACATATAATAAATTACAAAAACCAGTTAAAGTTAAAAAAAAAATACATTTCTTTTGTTAACTTACCATTAGCTGCCCCACTCACTGACCCCCATTGAACAGCAAGCTCTCGAACCAATCCACGCAACGCAACAGGAACCCATAAAATAAAAAACCATAAAAAAATAAACCAAGACTTTTTTTGTAATCAAAAGCGTCAACGGGATCTTGATCTGTGTTCTTCCGTCATCTTTCTTGTTCTTCTGGGGTCTTCTGGGGGTCTTCTTACCGTCTGCTGCCACGCCCCGGTCCTCTTCTTCCTTCCGGAGGTCCGTCCTCCTCGGCGTCTGCCTTCAAAATGAGACGACATAGGCTTTTATAGGCCTATGACGTCACATTTTTGTCATATGGTTCCCACTGCCCTGATTGGGCCGTGAAAACCATGTGATTTGGCCGAAAATTTAAAAAAATTGATGACGTCATTTAAAGGCAATGACGCCAGCCAATCAGAATGGCTGTGCTTCATTTGCCTTTAAGATGACGGCATGAAAAGAAAGATGTCCGCCCTCACATAGTAAGGTAGCCAATCAGAGCGTGGGAACTACATCCCAACTCCGATTGGCTCTAGTACCATGTGACAGGCTTTGGATGACGTCACATCCGTTCTCCCCAAAGCCTCTATCACATGGTCTACTAGAACCAATCTTACCATTTTATTATTAATTTATTTTAAATTTTATTAAATGCATTAAGTTTTATAATATTATTTCATACTGTATGTATTTTATGTTTTAGAGACCAGCGGTTAGAGTAGTTACATTATGCACATTAACCCTTGTATTATTATTTTTGTTACATTGGTTAGGTATATTAATATTATTTATTTAGCATATATTCTAGATAGATCTCTTTGATATAGCGTGGGATACCACGTGAAACGCGTTAGAGTGTCCTTTTGGCTGTTTTTATTATGCCCTAAATTAATTTTTGCACCTAGTTCTTTGCAGTTTGCAGTTTGTGGTTCCAATTCATCTACAGCAGCAGCAGATGCACCGCCGTTTTTTTCCTGTATTTTCTAGATAGATCTTTACACAATATCAGCTTTGTATTTAGGGATATACTAGGCTCTACTTCATAGTTTCTTTTTGTTGTATATATAGCTCAATTATTGCTATTTTTGTGAGTGGGCATTTGTCTGAGTTTATGTCTCATAAATACATATTTTTTACGGTAATACACTAGGTGTGCACCTGTTTGTTTTATATATATATGTAAGGGGGTCACTCCCGGTTCCCCTGATCTTCCCTTGCCCCCTGCCTTACTCCTGTGGCAGTGGGGGAAGGGAACGGCGACTTCTCCCAGTTGCGTGGCAGCCATTACAGAGAGGGAGGCAGGTCACAGATGGCGCTCCGTAGTGCAGGGACCCCTAGAAGTCACGCATGAGCAGTTAGCGCGATGCAGCGGCCATTACAGGGTTGCGCAGGCTCAGTGGAGAGTAGCGGCGGCCATTACACATAGAGCATGCGGCCCCAATGCAAAAGAGGTCCTGAGTGGACTACAATTCCCAGCAGCCTCTGGGGACTGCACTTTCACCCAGATCACATGCAGCCAGACAGTCACTGAGGCTTACAGATTTTGATGCTGCATGTGGATACATTGTTGTGTGCAGAGTCAGGAAGCTGAGAGTGAAGCACATGCGTTAGTTGGAGCTGGGAGAAGGGAGGGGGAGGTAGTGTGTAGGGCGCAAATGGCTTCTTACACTAGGCCAGGTTACCCCCAGGCCCCAGCTAGGCCCAACTCACCAGTAGATGTGTAGCTGCTGTGTAGGGAAGGCCCTAAGGTAGAGACGTTACCCTTTTAGAAGTAGCTTAGTCAGTGAGACAGATGCTGCTGTGTGCTCTGACAAGGAGGGAGCAGTGTGACAAGTGTGTCTGGGATCAGACCTGCATCACTCAAGATAGAGACTATCTGTGTGGTGAGATTATCTGGATTGGGAGAGGACGCCATTGCTGCGGATTCCGCGTTGGACGCAGTCGGGTCCTTTCCTGTTGTTGCTGTACCCAGGCGCAGAAGCCCCGGGCAGGTATTTCTACAAGTGCACCAACTTTAACCTACATACCGGTTTCCTTATAGGCGCTGATCACGCCTATTGGGTGGGTTGCTGGACTATTGGGACACTTGGGTATAGTGGTGGGGCTTGTGGCCCAGTGAGGCCAGGTTAAGGGTGACACAGATGTGTTGCTTTTATTGATGTGATGTGATGTTATTGTTTTGCCCATATAGTAAACAGTTACATATATATACTCCATTGTATGTGTTCCTCCATTGTATGTGTTCCCTATTTGTGGGTCCTGTGTCAGGGGTCATTCTATACACCTGGAATCCCTGCACAGGTGGAGGCGCTGTAAGCATACGTTCCATGATACACCCCAGGCTCCCAGTGGCGGAGGTTCAGGCCTCCTGTGAGCCTAACAGGTATTGCACCACACTGTAACAGATGTAGATTCCCCACATGGTCCCTATCTGCGATTGGGGGGGGGGGAAATAACCGTTACATATATATATTTTCATGTTTGATAAATCGGGTGCAGCATTTTTACACCAGTTTTGCAGCTGTGAGACTTTGGAAATTGACCCCCAATTACTTCTTTGCTACTTGTTTTTTTCAGTTTGTATGCACCTACCAAAATATAATGTTATCGGCATAATGCTGATGAAGAGCTTGTATGTACTACTAATTAATCATGCAAAGTCTATTCTCATTACAAGATTTACTTGTTCCCCTTTTTATATAGTAATTTTGGTGAATAAGATGCTAAATCATGGATCACTTCACTGAATCCAAATCTGCTCAATCTAGTGAAATACCCATCAAATATTCACATACCGTATGAATGATGGAACAAGTCAGGTTTCATGAGCTTATCACAATGCAGTGGAAGTACTTTACATACTGGGGTTACACTGCCATACATTTCCAAGTGATTTGGAGATCCCACTGACCCCTATTTTTACATGGCAAGGAAAGCATATTTTTGCATACTGACAATGCAATACCATCTCCTCGTTGTTAATTGCACACATTGAGGCTATATTAAAAACTGCTTTGATTGAAAGCATTGGCAATAACCAAATGTAATAACAACCAAACCCTTTGAGGTTCCATCCCCACTGGGAGGAAAGGTCAGCTCAGGCAGCTGGGTTACAGTGAACTTGCAACCTAAATGAAGATAGATGCATAGCAGAAACTATAGGTGGCTTACTATGTAATAACCAGGAGAATTTGACTTGCAATATAAAACATCTCATGTTCAATGGAATGCTGTCTCTCGTGTAATTAAATGTATAATTCTCCCGGGCTTTGATTTAGAAAGTCTATTGGTCAAAAGTGATGGAGCAAGTGGCTTCAACTCTAAAACACGTTAAGAAAAGACTGCACATTTTATGTTCTTACAATTAAGTCCTGTCTCACTTGGACACTTTTGGTAAAGTCAGGAGGACATTTCAATCAATGTTATTTTCAGCTAGTGGCACAGCGTTTCGGGGGAGATCCCCTTCGTAAGTGTCACACAACTGTAACCCATCTATCCCCACCCAATCGCAGATCGGGCCCCCTAAGGTGTTCTGGGGTCTAGTTATATGTCTCTGTGTGGTGCATACCTGCTGGCAACAGGAGGGCCTGAGTCTCCCGCGATGACATGGGGGACAACAGGAACAGGTTACTGGGGTGAATGCCTTCGTTCTCCTTCAATGGTGCAGCGTCTCCATCTGTAGTAAGCCCCAGGAATGCGGGGTGGAATCCCTACCACAGAAATCCCCCTCCCAGGGATGAGAGATTCCATTCTCACACAAGGTTCTTTTTATGCAGCAGTCTCTTTATTCTCTTGGGCAGCTGCAGCAGCCGACAGGTACAGTTGATGCACAGTCCGCTAACTGTTCTCCCTTGTGCTGGTCCCTGCCGCCACTCTGGACCAAAGGGCATCCAGAGTGGGGCTAGCTCTTCCCTCACCCCCTAAGCAGGGTGAGAGGTATTTGGTCCACCTATAACTCACTAGCTATATCGGCTCTACTCATGAGCTGATCACTCCTCTCCTCCCCAACACTAACTCACTCTACTGTCAGACTGACAGAACTACTAGAGACCCTCTAAATAGGAAATGCACTGCTCTTTATGATCTCAGCAGGCACCGCCCCTGTGTCTCTTGATTGGACACAGGGTCAGGTGACCTACCTCCACCATTCAGGGCAAGTGCTTGAAGTGGGGGAAACCCATGATAACTCCTGGGAACCTGCCCTTATCTGGAATTATACCAGGAGGAGGATAGAACTATAGCCCCATTTCTTACCAGGGCTACACTACATATACAGATGCAGTTTATATACAGTGAATTAAATAAATAAAAAAAATGAAATACAGGATGATCCTCCTCCTTCACAGAGACTCAATCCCACAATGGCTGTTACAGCATCACAGCCCTCGAAGCCGCTCCACCATATCAGTGTAAATAAATACGATAATAAAACCAAACACGTTTTGTCTTCTGTCAACCACTGTGATTTGTGAAAAAGCAAAAAATATCTATAATAAAATCAGATAACTTTGTAGATCCCTTTTAGCATTCAATATCTTGACTATTCTGTCACGATACAACAAGCCCTAGTGAATGTTATGTGAGGGACTTCACGCGTAACAAAGTATCAATGAAATAGGCAGTATTGTACATACGCAAGATTATAGTATAGCGCAGGGGTGCGCAAAGTTTTCTTGCTGCACCCCCGTGTGCCAGCCCCAGCGCTTGCGCCCCCCCTCTCCTGTGACCCCGCGTAAAATGACGCCGCTGGTCATATGACGTGCCGTCACGTGACCTCACATAGTCATTAGACGTGCATTACCATGACGATGCGTCACATGACCCAGCTGGGTCATTTGACACCGCGTTGTTATGGTGACATGACCAGAAGCCAGCGGAATCCCGGTAAGTTGAGGTTGCAGAGGCCTCGCGCTGTCCCCCGGCATTTCATTTAAATGCTCAGGGAAGAGCGCGGGGCCTCTGTAACCACCGCCCCCCACAAAAAAAATCCTGCGCCCCCCTGGCACGTGCACCCCCCAGTTTTCGCACCCCTGGTTTAGTGCATATGACCTCAGTCGGGAGTTAAATGCAGAAAACAGTAATGGGATATGCTGGAATGAATTATTATGAATTATTATTATTATTATCATTAATGCGCCAACATATTTGGTAGCGCATTACAAAAGGATAAAAGACAATAAAATAACAAACATTAAAGCTGTAGACCAAGCAATATCCTACATGTGTGTTTTTTTTTATAAATCAGTTCTGTACTATGAAAAATACTTGTAGGATTTTTTTGTTGTTAAATAACACTGACATTTTTAATGTATTATAATGTAACAAGCTTTTTTGTTTCTATAGCAACCATTTACAAAGTCACATCTCCTTCCTCCTCTGAAACAGACTCTGGCACACCCCTTTTTGAGCCCTGTCCCCTCTCTAGCAGTGCACCAATTGTATCTAGTGACTGCCTGGTCACATGATCTTCCGCTCAGAACTTTGCATCTTTGGTCCTCTTCTGCTTCACGGACAGCCATTTAGTGAACCCCCGAGCCAAATCTTCGCCAAACGATCACCGGAGAACGTATCGATTGACAACTTAGCTAATTACTTATCACTGTGTGGATTGTATTGATTTTTTTTTTTAAATGGCAGCTTGGACTGTTATTATTAGCAAATATCAATTATTAGTGTACTGTAATACTATTTATAGCAAATAAAAATACCACTAGTGGGTACATTTGCAGGTCTTAGACAGGTCTGAAACCCTGTCTTTCCCCATTATATCTTGGTATACAATGCTTCTTATAAGAGCCATACTGTGGAAATATTGTTGACTTATATAATAAAACATCCTTGCGGCGTCAAATAAATGTTTTGTTGATATATAGCAACTTAGCTCTATGCTGACAATATAAACAGACTTTTTAGGGTTTACGTCGAGCTGAACTTGGAGCATTTTGACCCACTTCCTCCTTCTTTTTTACGCTGCTGATGCAGATGGAGTCATTTCAGGTTAGTACATAGGTGTACACAATCACAATTTAAAATGAGATTTCCCTGTGCCAATTTTGTGGAAAAAAAACAACAAAAAAGCAATTTGCAACGTTTAGCACTTAGTCCCCAAAGTGACTTGGTCAAGGTCTCAAATCCAGGATCATTCGTTCACATGTAAATTTATCAGCCTCTAAGCTATATTGCAATATTGCACATGAGATTGGTGGGATTTATACTTTGAACAACCAGAAGTTGAAATATGGGAATTTCCAAAATAGTTAATACATGTTATTAAGCTTTGTCTATGCAATGCACAAGCAGCGCTGTTTCCATCAACAGTACAAGTACAGTACAATAAAAAAATGAAGACGTTTCTTAAATAACCACTTCTGGTCAACAACAATTCATTAGATGCATATTTGTAGAAATGACAAAAATGTAGCAAATCTAATGGGATGAAAAAAAAGTCAAGGCCCATTGCATAAGTTTTTGTTTTTATGTTAGGAAATGTTCCAGTAGAAACCAGCTGGGGAAGAAGCAAGCCAGCAAATGAGTTACTTGCATTATTAACTATTGTAAACTATTTGGGGATGTGTTGTAATTTCCAGAAAATCTTTAAATAGTATAGGTTGAGTAACTGAAATTAAATGTTATGAAATTAAATGTTATGAAATATGCAGTCAGTTTTACACGTAGTTCTCATACTGCTTAAAAGGTTTAGTGTGCTCCAAAAATGAGAGGCTATTGTAGGCATTGTACCAGCAGTAACAAACGTTCTAATGCAGTTTAACGAGCTTGAGACATAAATGTATCAGGGGATGCATAGAGCTGTGATGTCATATTGGAATTGGGAATACCATGTTTTCAACTGTAATGAAACGCTACAGTATTTATTATTGAATAGAGTATTAGAGTGAAAATGTAATACATCATGTAAACAATACAATATAATTTATTATTGTATGTCGGTGATGTAAATGTCACACAGAACCTGCTTAATATGGTGTACTTGACCCCTTTGTCAAAAACATTGAATTCAACCCACACTGAGGCCCAGATCCACAAAGCTCCATAATGTTAAGTCATGTTTTCTCCCGTAAAGAGCGTTGCGCTAACTAGAACGGTTATTATTGATAATTGCATGCAAATAATATGGAAATGAGGTGTTATAGTAACAGAAGTCAGTTAAGGTTATTTTACTTAAGTTTAGTTCGCCTAAACTTGGCATTACTCACATTAAAACCCTGAAAAAACTGACATAGTGTTATTTCCCTCTCCTATCTCTCTCAGCTTGCGTTAAAGATCTATTTCAGGGCGTGTGTAACAGCAAGACATACTTAACGTCACGTTATTGCCAGATAAAGCAAGGTTAACCCCAGGCACAATAACATCCGTTCCTGATATAAGTGACATACTTCCTCTCCATGAACCTTTAGAGTGGAAGGGAGCCATCTCTGAAGACTTTATACACACTAAATTAAAAGGCAAATCCACATTTTACCCTTACATGATACGGGTAATTTTATTGATACATTCTATCATTCAATTGTCAGAGACTTTGATTCTCTGACTCAATGCAATCATAAATTAAGGGGCAATTTATCTTTCAAAGAGACACAGAAAATTAAGAAACTTTCAGAAAATCATGATTTAGTCATCAAACCAGCGGATAAGGGAGGAAGAATGGTAGTAATGGATAGATTCTCTTATTTGGAGGAAACTCATCATATATGAGGCGATCAGGGCACCTATTGGATCTTGAAAGAAGATCCTACTAAAACCTTTCTGAACGAATTAAATATCTATTTGCTAGATGGTAAAGTTAAAGGTATTTTGACTAAACAGGAATATAAGTTCTTATTCAATCCTTTCCCTAAAATACCAGTTTTCTATTATTTACCAAAGATTCACAAGGACCCAGTCTGCCCACCAGGTCGTGCTATAATTTCTGGTATTAATTCTGCATCATAAAATTTATCCCAGTATATAGATATTTTTTTTTTACAGTACTACGTGTCTAAAATGCCTTCCTATCTAAAGGATACTACCCACATTATTAATACTCTGGAGGGTATTGAGTGGAAAGATTACTTTATTTGAACTACGGTAGATGTCTCTTCGTTTTATATATTTATTGACCTCTCCCATGGTTTTGAGTTAATTAGACGAACACTACTGGAAACCAATAAATTTAATGTAGCACAGATAAAAAAATGTAATAGATGGTATCCATTTTATTTTGTGTCACAATTACTTCTGGTTCGAGAACCATTTTTACCTTCAGACGTGTTGCACCACCATGGGGACCAAGTTCACGCGGAGCTATGCCAACCTCTTTTTGGGGGTTTGGAAAGAGGATTTAATATATTCAACGATAATCCCTTTGGCGCGAACCTGGTCCTGTGGCATCGCCACATAGACGACATCGTCTTCATTTGGAAAGGAGAAGTTGTCCTTTTCCAAATCTTTATTGAGTATTTAAATAGGTACGAACTTCATTTACATTTCATCTCAAATTACAAAAGGCATAAAATAGCATTTTTAAATCTACTAATTTATGTTGAAAATAAAAAGATTCACACTAAAACTAACTTCAATGTAGTTAACTATAATAACTACATTTTGAATGAAAGTTGCCATCACAAAAAAATGGCTCTGTAATATACCGTACAGTCAGTTCCGTAGAATTAGAAGGAACTTATCAAGTATGGAGACTTATAATGAACAGGTTGTAATTAACGCTTTAAAGTCATTTTATTGGAAGAAACTATACGTCAGAGCTGATCAGTTTATCAAAAGAAAAAGCAGTTTGTCTCGATAGAGCTAAGATTTTAACACCGAAGAAAGAAGAAAAAACAAAACCAGGTAATTTTATTATTTTCATAAAATAATTTAATAGGGATTCTTACAATATTAATAATATGTTTGGAAAAATACCTGGGCGCTGTCTCTGTATGTTATATATAGGATTGTTAATAAAAAAAATGGAACGAAAAAATGAGAAGGGTATAATACAGCCTCTAGATTTCGCGTGTTTCCTCCGTGGTGCCACTCTGTGACTCGAAACCCCAGCAGGATCTATCCAGGACCCTTCGTGACAACGGAACAAAAAGATGGGGGAGCACAGTGTGAGGAAGAGTATGTGTTATTAGGGAAGGTGTGTCTTCTTTCACTGGTGATCAATATGGTGAGATCACCTCAATTGATTCATCAGCTGTAGGGTAGACTTGATGGGTGGGAGAGAAATATACATATAAGTGTATATGAAAATGGGTATATAACTCACACGGCCTTGTGTAAGTTCTATTACATCAAGGTTTCTTTAACTCTCGGCTTTTTCTTATGGTGTAGGTTGTTGTTCTGTTTTTTCTTCTTTATCTTTCGTGAGTTCTTGGATGTTCCTCACAGCAGAGGTGATTTCTTCCTTTTTAGAGGTCTCCCTCTCACAGAAAAAGAAAAGCCGTTAAATCGGTACAAATGCAAACGACAACTGTGATGCGGGGAGGTATTTGTGAGAATAATAAAAGATAATATCTATCACTCACACGGGCTAATGTGAGTGTTATCCTCTAGTGGTATCTTGGTTTTCACCTGGCAATAGGATGGGAGGGGAAGGGGGGATATCAGATAAAAATATATTCAAGTACTCACACGGACCAGTGTGAGTACACACTGATATAGGTTTCTTTGGCTTCCTTTTTCAATTTTGGAGTCCTTCTGTCTTCCTTATGCCCAGCATGGATGTGATTGCTTCATGCAATAATAGGATATAAACCATGGGGTGCAAATTGGTGGCCAGGACATACAAAAGCTTAATTTTAAATAAGCAAAAACAAACTAAAAATGATGCACAAAAACAAAATGATTAAAACTTATAATAAAAGAAATAGAGCACTGTAAAAGTGCTAAAAAGACATAGGGAGTCGCTCAGTGGTGGGTGGTAGGTAATCTCTTTCTCCGCGGCCGGATTGAGAGCTACGACGTCACTTCTGGCTCCTCTATGGTGGCTGCAACCATCCAAGGTAATGAGCTACACGTTTCGCCCTATGCAGGGCTTCCTCAGGCTCTTTGAACGGGGATGGGCCAGGTATCATCTGTTTATATACTGCTGCGGCCAAGTTTATTCGAGCATTTGCCCGTTCTTGGCCGCAGCAGTAGCCTGGCGCGCGCCCGAGAGTGACGGGCGCGCGCCGAAGCAGCGGAAGAGCGCCCTCCGATCGGGGCGCTCTCCCTACCGCTGCCGGGTCCGCCGGGTCCCCCGGAACCCCCTGCCGCCATCCCGCGATCGCGGGACACCAGGGCTCCCTCGGGGAGCCCTGGACGCGCGTGCAGGGGGCGCACGCTCCCGAAGAAGCGTGACCGCGCGTCTATGACGCGCGGCACGCCGAGGGGCGGCCACTAGCAAGCCGGGAAATCTCCCGGCTTGCGGATCTGGCCGCAGTGCGATAAACTGTGTCGCCACTGTATGCTAACTGGCCAATCCCCCTCCTTTTTCAATTATGTCTTCTTTAACTGGAATCCCAGAGCGTCGCCATCTTGTTAAGGTGCGCGCGTATCTTTGACTTGAATCCCTGACCGCGCCATCTTTTGAGGTGCACGCGCATCCCAAGATAAGCTGCACGCACATCCTTGCTCTATTGTATCATAGTGAAGGGTAGAAGTTCTAATTGCTACCGCAGTTGAGGTTGCGCGCGTGCTTCTGGGAACTAGTTGCGCGCGCATCCACACATTTATATTACTAGCTAAAGTTAAAAAGAACACGTGAAACGCGCGCGTCGGCCACTTACCCCTCACACACGCGGGACGCGGGAAGCTTTCCTGTTTAAAGCTGCAACAATTACTGACATTGGTTCTACTAGTTGCAAAGTCCCGGCGTTTCTGCGGCTTTTTAATAATTGATCCTGTGTGCTATAAGTAGCACTACACGATCTCCCACGTCTAGGAGCCTCTGTTTCTACCACTATCCTAGCTAGGCATGTCCTCGAGCACATCAACACTGATATATCAATGATCAGTGCTGATGTAGGGGACAATGCATTGTGAGTTATATTTCTATTGATTGGTTCCTGTGCTTACCCTACCTTACCCTGTTACATCTAGCCTTCTCTCTATCTGGGCAGCTCTGTGTGGGACAGTAATCCACACTGACAGAGCTTGCTGACGGCACACACTGCTTCCGATAGAACTGCACCATTAGCTGTTTGAGCAACACCAGGTTAGCACAACATGCCTTGTTTAAATTGCTACACTGCATGTCTGTGAGTATTTATATTCCCCTATTTAGGGTATCTGTGTGGGGGATCTACCCCAATCAGACCAGACTCACGGCACTTCTCACAGGCTGGAGATTTGTTCTAACAGCTGTGTGCCATTAGCACACTACCTCTTGTAAAATTGCACCACTAGATTTTTGAGCAACACCAGGACAGCATTGGACTTACCTGGTTACACTGCTGTATTGTGTGTCTGTGAGTGTCAGCACTCCCCTACTTGGGGTATCTGTGTGAGAGATTACCCTAACAAGACCAGAATCACGGCACCTCCTACATGCTGTGGATTTGCTCTAAACAGTTGTGTGTCATCATAATAAGGGTACTATCAGCACTATATGTTCACACTTGAGACAAACAAGTGGTTCATGCTGGTAAATAAGGAGGTGTCTCTGCCCATACGAATCCTAATTTTAGGTGTGGCAAGGGTCTCCTCAAACCCAGCCAAGTATATTCTTTAGTATAATTTGCTTTGCTGTATCTAGCTCTATACTTACCTTTACCACCACTAAATGTGTATATATGTATCATTGATATAGGTGGTTACACTCTGTGCACAATAGCAGAGTGTTTGTTATGTTTGGAAGAGTGGTTTAACATTGGTCCTATTACTATACCAGTAGTAGGCTGCATACATACGGCTAGGGATCCTGAATATCTATCAGGGATCCCCCATACGTATCATCTACATAGCTGCCAGAGCTATGTTACAACAGATCCACAGTCACGAGCTGTTTGATCTACTTTGATTTTAAACCCCATTATTTTAATTCAGTTTTGAAAATAAAGTATTTTAATAATATCATTATACATTAGCAGTGATTGAGTGCTTAAATACTAGGTTTCCCTTTTCTCTGGTATAAAGTTAAAAAGTATATGTATACATTATTATACATTACTTTGTAAATAATAAAGACCCAGATATTGTGGGTATAGACAAACTAATATATAAATGAATGGATCTATGAGTAAAATATGGTGTAACTAAAGTGGATATAGTGTGTGTTTATAATTTCAACATGCGAAATCAAGTAATATATTTTGTGTGAAAAACCTTATGGTGCTTAAAATAAATGTAATCTAAAATATAGAATTATGATAGGGGAAATCTAACTAATTTATCATGTGACAAGTGTTAAGTTTAATAGATATATAAATATAAATATAAGTACAAAGGATATATTGTTTGTATCAAAAACAAAAAAACAAAACTGGAGTGTTAATAATTAAAAAAGTCCTCTAAAAATTCTTTTTTTTAAAAATTGTTTTTAAAATTCTTTTGAAAAAATTGGTATATCAAAATTGATTGTTTTTAGTCCCAATGTTCAAAAATTAAACAAATGTCCAGACATGTGGCATATCCACATATGTATACACAGACGTCTTCTTTAAATTTCAGAGATCTGTGGTATGAAAAAGGGAAAGTTAATAAATGCAATATGTCCGTAGTGGTTTAAAATGTTCTTATCTTCTTATGTTCTTATCTTTTACATCAGACTCAGAGAGTATGTATCATAATGACTGATACGAACCAATCCAAAGACCAGTAAAGAGACAGCAGACCGCACGGGGTTAATCCAAAAATCTATATTCACAACATGAAATACACGTAAGCCAAAGTTTCGGTCCCACAGAGAGACCTTCCTCAGGGCCGTGCAACCCACAAGTGCAAGTGACCAAACATATATACCCTCACCCATAGTGCAATGCAAACAAAGGGAACCAATCACCAACATGCAATCAGACAAAATATGCAACATAGCTGTGCTCCGTGCCCCCTCCCCTATTACCTGATTATCCAAATGACTCATCATGACATGAGAGTAGGCACTTAAACTATTAGGAGAGAGACACCCTTAGACACTGGTCCCAGGGTCTACTGCCATTGCGGGGGATAGTCGCGCGCCGCGCTTGTGCAGTGGGCCAAAACATATTGACTGCCGGAGCGCCAGCAGGGCGAGTGCGCCGCGCATCACAGCTGTGAGCAGACGCCTCATTAACTCTCCCTGGCCACCAGGGACGCCGGCAGCGCAAAACGCACATGCGCAGTCTGAAAAACCGCCTCGGTGCACAGTTACCCGCACACTGACAGTAATAATGGGCTAAACAGAATAGTAATACACAGAGTGTTAAGGTGAACCACAGGGGGACAGATGGAGGTATAGAGCACAAGGAGCGCATAGCATCACCATAATATATAAGGACAAAGGAAGTGCAAAAGTGCAGAGGGAGTGATGCAACAGAGTATGAGTGACAAACATATAAAAGGCATAGTGCAAAATTCAATGAAAGCAGGGAGACAGCTACAAAAAGCAGCTAAGTGAAAGTTCCTCATTTAGGCCACCAGGTGTCATAGTTCTTAGTTCATAAATAAGCCTTGCTTCCTGTTTAAGCAAGGTCCTGCCCCTGTCACCCCCACGGGGGGGGACTGGAACCTGCAGAATAGGCATACAACGAAGTGTGGCCAGTGTGTGTCTTTTTTCTTTGAAATGTCTAGCCACAGGTAGACACTTCAGATCTATATCAGCGGCATCACTCAGTAGGGCTTTTCTGATGTTTGAACGGTGCATGGCCATACGTTCTTTCAGCATCTTAACAGTCTTCCCGATGTACAGCAATCCACAAGGACACTTAATAAAGTACACCACGAATTTTGACTCACAGTTCAGTGGTTGTTTGATTTTAATCGGTGCGCCACTATGCGGGTGATTGTAGCTAGGGCCCAGCTGCATATAGTTGCAGTTGGTACAGCCATGACAGCGGTGCGAACCAGGTTTTTTGGCTAACCAAGTGGTGGGTGTGGCATATTTGTCTATTGGGTCAGATCCAGTGACCATGTCGCCAATGTTTGGTCCCCGACGAAAGCAGAATAGAGGTGGCTCTCTGGCATATGCACCAATCCTCTCGTCATTCTCCAGGATGCGCCAATTGCCCCGAATGCAGCGCTTAATGCTGTTAGTAGCAGTACTGAATGTACTGACTATATTGAGCCTGTTGCTCACCGGTCTGCCTGACGAAGGTGTCAATAGTTCACCCCTATCAACCTGTCCAACATTTTGCAAGGCAAAGTTGATGTCCTTGGCCGAATAGCCCCTCTCCCGGAAGCGTGCGGCCATTTGGGCCAAGGCCCTTTGTGATTCTTCTGGATCAGTGGTGATTCTTTTCACTCGGAGAAGCTGTGGTCCCTCTTAAGTGGTACAGGATGGTGGCTGGCTGCACAAAGAAGGGAGTTCTTGTCTGTACTCTTCCGGTATATTCTAGTAGCCAGCGTGCCTCCAATTTTGTACACTATGGTGTCTAAAAAAGCGATTTCCTGGTAGCTGTGGTTGAGGGTAAAACGGATTGAGGAGGGGATTTTGTTTAAATCAGAAACAAATGCCAGCAGCTCATCTTCACTGCCCGTCCACAGAATGAAGATGTCGTCAATATAGCGAAGGTATTTGACGATATGCCGTCCATGCGTGGTGTCAGTTAATATGTGCAACCGTTCATACAAATCCATAAACAGATTAGCGTACGACGGTGCCATATTTGAGCCCATGGCAGTACCCGTAAGTTGCAAGTAGTAGTGTTTCTCAAATTTAAAGAAGTTCTTATGGAGGATGACCTCAATGAGCAACATGAGAAAGTCCACTGGTGGACCCTGTTCGACTCCCTGTTCTTCCAATTTTGTGCGTACTGCTTCTAGGCCCTCTGCATGGGGAATGTTGGTGTACAGGCTGGACACATCTAGCGTAGCAAGAATACATTCTGCTGTGTTAACGGAAAGATGACTGAGCTGCTCAATAAAGTCCGTGGTGTCCTTGATGTATGAACCCATTCCAGCCACCAGGGGCTGTAGATAGAAATCCACGAATTGCGAGAGGGGGTGGCACAGCGATCCACGGGCCGAGATGATGGGTCTGCCCGGTGGTGCGACTATAGATTTGTGTACTTTGGGTAATGTGTATAATACTGGCATCACAGGGTGGTCCTGAGTCAGGAATTTGCTGGTTTCTTCTGTGATCCAGGCATTATTCAAGCCCAATCGGATGATGCCATCAATCTCCTTCTTGTAGGCTATCGTCGGATCCCCCGGGAGGCGTCTATAATGATGTACAACTGCAAGCTGTTGCTCAATCTCCAGCTTGTAGTATTGATAATTTAAAACCACAATCCCTCCACCCTTGTCTGCTGCTCTCACTATGATTCCCTTGTTCTCCCGTAGCATTTTCAGGGCAGCTCTCTCCTCTCTCGATGTATTAAAAAAGCTGGTCTTATGATTCTTCAGAATTTTCCGTGTGTCTTTAGTCACCAAGTTCATAAATGCAGCTATGTTGGGGTTCAGTGAGTGCGGGTCAAAGGTGCTCCTGGTCTTAAATGGATTTGGGGTAATGTCTCCAGAAGAGTTAATATCAATATTCTTAGAGAAGAAATCCTTTAACTTCAATTGTCTGTGCAGTCTGTACATATCAACCTCCCAGTCAAAGGAATCCTGCATATGGGTTGGCACGAATGATAAGCCTTTCTGTAGAATGCTAACCTCTGCCGGTGTCAGTGAATGGTCCGATAGATTGTAGATCACCGTCTCGCTTGCCTGGTGCCCCTTGTCGCTTTTCCTTCGCGCACGGGATACCGCCGATCTCCGGCCACCTCTCCTGGTGGGTCTGTGCGCGTTGTGCCCTGCGGGAGAGTTCTCGCTCGACCGCCATCGCCCGGACCTAAAAAAGGCTCCATGGAGGCGTTATCCGGGGCATCTGATGCATCAGTATCACTGGTCGTGTAGCCCATCCTGGCGGCATCACCCCGCCTAGACCGAGGCTGGTATCGTCGCTGTGGACCGCTTCTACCGCTCTTCGTCTCACCCAGCCCCAGGAGCCATCGGTAGACGTTGCGCTCCTTGTAGTCCGCAGTCACCTGCCGGAGCTTCTCCTTCTTAAACTTGATTAAATTCGCCCTATAGGCATCAATTGTGTTCTGCATCTTGTCCAGCCAGTTGGTATCCGTGTCTGCTGCCAGGGTGTCCACATGTTTGGTTTCTATTACTGCAATGTCCTTCTTCAATTTGGCAATTTCCTTGCTTGATTGGTCAATGACCAGAATCATAAGATCGAAAGAACATTTGTTTAAAATGGCTATCCAGCGTTTGCAGAAATCCATGTCACATCTGCCAATGGTAGGCTGATTTTTCACCCTGAACCCCCTTGGCAGCATCCTCGCTTTGTGGTAGTGTGACAGGGTGAGGCCATGTAGATAAAAATCCACTTCACGTTTCTTTAATTTAATGAGCTCATTGAAAACATCAGCCGCCTTATCAGGTCCTACTACGTCATCAAAGGACTCTGTGAAGCGGATCTGTGCGACCTCTGCATCACTGAAACCCGCCACATCCGATAGGGACGAAAAAATGCCTGTGATGTCAGCAAATTCCTCCATTGCACATATAACAAATAGTCACAACCATATGCAGATAAAATATGTAAATGAGGCCAAGTGTTTCCTAAATACAACTCCCCGCTAGGCCATCGCAGGGAATGTACAGCAATGAAAAGAGTACGTAGGTGCACAACCCATAAAGCATAAATTCACATGAAGGTCAGTCAGCACACTGTAGTAGAAAAGGTTGTAATAGCAGATGCTAGTCCCATAGAGAATAAGTATGATACGAACCAATCCAAAGACCAGTAAAGAGACAGCAGACCGCACGGGGTTAATCCAAAAATCTATATTCACAACATGAAATACACGTAAGCCAACGTTTCGGTCCCACAGAGAGACCTTCCTCAGGGCCGTGCAACCCACAAGTGCAAGTGACCAAACATATATACCCTCACCCATAGTGCAATGCAAACAAAGGGAACCAATCACCAACATGCAATCAGACAAAATATGCAACATAGCTGTGCTCCGTGCCCCCTCCCCTATTACCTGATTATCCAAATGACTCATCATGACATGAGAGTAGGCACTTAAACTATTAGGAGAGAGACACCCTTAGACACTGGTCCCAGGGTCTACTGCCATCATGGAGCCTTTTTTAGGTCTACTGCCTCCATGGAGCCTTTTTTAGGTCCGGGCGATGGCGGTCGAGCGAGAACTCTCCCGCAGGGCACAACGCGCACAGACCCACCAGGAGAGGTGGCCGGAGATCGGCGGTATCCCGTGCGCGAAGGAAAAGCGACAAGGGGCACCAGGCAAGCGAGACGGTGATCTACAATCTATCGGACCATTCACTGACACCGGCAGAGGTTAGCATTCTACAGAAAGGCTTATCATTCGTGCCAACCCATATGCAGGATTCCTTTGACTGGGAGGTTGATATGTACAGACTGCACAGACAATTGAAGTTAAAGGATTTCTTCTCTAAGAATATTGATATTAACTCTTCTGGAGACATTACCCCAAATCCATTTAAGACCAGGAGCACCTTTGACCCGCACTCACTGAACCCCAACATAGCTGCATTTATGAACTTGGTGACTAAAGACACACGGAAAATTCTGAAGAATCATAAGACCAGCTTTTTTAATACCTCGAGAGAGGAGAGAGCTGCCCTGAAAATGCAACGGGAGAACAAGGGAATCATAGTGAGAGCAGCAGACAAGGGTGGAGGGATTGTGGTTTTAAATTATCAATACTACAAGCTGGAGATTGAGCAACAGCTTGCAGTTGTACATCATTATAGACGCCTCCCGGGGGATCCGACGATAGCCTACAAGAAGGAGATTGATGGCATCATCCGATTGGGCTTGAATAATGCCTGGATCACAGAAGAAACCAGCAAATTCCTGACTCAGGACCACCCTGTGATGCCAGTATTATACACATTACCCAAAGTACACAAATCTATAGTCGCACCACCGGGCAGACCCATCATCTCGGCCCGTGGGTCGCTGTGCCACCCCCTCTCGCAATTCGTGGATTTCTATCTACAGCCCCTGGTGGCTGGAATGGGTTCATACATCAAGGACACCACGGACTTTATTGAGCAGCTCAGTCATCTTTCCGTTAACACAGCAGAATGTATTCTTGCTACGCTAGATGTGTCCAGCCTGTACACCAACATTCCCCATGCAGAGGGCCTAGAAGCAGTACGCACAAAATTGGAAGAACAGGGAGTCGAACAGGGTCCACCAGTGGACTTTCTCATGTTGCTCATTGAGGTCATCCTCCATAAGAACTTCTTTAAATTTGAGAAACACTACTACTTGCAACTTACGGGTACTGCCATGGGCTCAAATATGGCACCGTCGTACGCTAATCTGTTTATGGATTTGTATGAACGGTTGCACATATTAACTGACACCACGCATGGACGGCATATCGTCAAATACCTTCGCTATATTGACGACATCTTCATTCTGTGGACGGGCAGTGAAGATGAGCTGCTGGCATTTGTTTCTGATTTAAACAAAATCCCCTCCTCAATCCGTTTTACCCTCAACCACAGCTACCAGGAAATCGCTTTTTTAGACACCATAGTGTACAAAATTGGAGGCACGCTGGCTACTAGAATATACCGGAAGAGTACAGACAAGAACTCCCTTCTTTGTGCAGCCAGCCACCATCCTGTACCACTTAAGAGGGACCACAGCTTCTCCGAGTGAAAAGAATCACCACTGATCCAGAAGAATCACAAAGGGCCTTGGCCCAAATGGCCGCACGCTTCCGGGAGAGGGGCTATTCGGCCAAGGACATCAACTTTGCCTTGCAAAATGTTGGACAGGTTGATAAGGGTGAACTATTGACACCTTCGTCAGGCAGACCGGTGAGCAACAGGCTCAATATAGTCAGTACATTCAGTACTGCTACTAACAGCATT
Organism: Ascaphus truei; assembly: GCF_040206685.1. Classification (NCBI taxonomy): domain Eukaryota; kingdom Metazoa; phylum Chordata; class Amphibia; order Anura; family Ascaphidae; genus Ascaphus; species Ascaphus truei. Next base: position 134,925,484 of record NC_134484.1, on the reverse strand, counting down.
AAGCGCTGCATTCGGGGCAATTGGCGCATCCTGGAGAATGACGAGAGGATTGGTGCATATGCCAGAGAGCCACCTCTATTCTGCTTTCGTCGGGGACCAAACATTGGCGACATGGTCACTGGATCTGACCCAATAGACAAATATGCCACACCCACCACTTGGTTAGCCAAAAAACCTGGTTCGCACCGCTGTCATGGCTGTACCAACTGCAACTATATGCAGCTGGGCCCTAGCTACAATCACCCGCATAGTGGCGCACCGATTAAAATCAAACAACCACTGAACTGTGAGTCAAAATTCGTGGTGTACTTTATTAAGTGTCCTTGTGGATTGCTGTACATCGGGAAGACTGTTAAGATGCTGAAAGAACGTATGGCCATGCACCGTTCAAACATCAGAAAAGCCCTACTGAGTGATGCCGCTGATATAGATCTGAAGTGTCTACCTGTGGCTAGACATTTCAAAGAAAAAAGACACACACTGGCCACACTTCGTTGTATGCCTATTCTGCAGGTTCCAGTCCCCCCCCGTGGGGGTGACAGGGGCAGGACCTTGCTTAAACAGGAAGCAAGGCTTATTTATGAACTAAGAACTATGACACCTGGTGGCCTAAATGAGGAACTTTCACTTAGCTGCTTTTTGTAGCTGTCTCCCTGCTTTCATTGAATTTTGCACTATGCCTTTTATATGTTTGTCACTCATACTCTGTTGCATCACTCCCTCTGCACTTTTGCACTTCCTTTGTCCTTATATATTATGGTGATGCTATGCGCTCCTTGTGCTCTATACCTCCATCTGTCCCCCTGTGGTTCACCTTAACGCTCTGTGTATTACTATTCTGTTTAGCCCATTATTACTGTCAGTGTGCGGGTAACTGTGCACCGAGGCGGTTTTTCAGACTGCGCATGTGCGTTTTGCGCTGCCGGCGTCCCTGGTGGCCAGGGAGAGTTAATGAGGCGTCTGCTCACAGCTGTGATGCGCGGCGCACTCGCCCTGCTGGCGCTCCGGCAGTCAATATGTTTTGGCCCACTGCACAAGCGCGGTGCGCGACTATCCCCCGCAATGGCAGTAGACCCTGGGACCAGTGTCTAAGGGTGTCTCTCTCCTAATAGTTTAAGTGCCTACTCTCATGTCATGATGAGTCATTTGGATAATCAGGTAATAGGGGAGGGGGCACGGAGCACAGCTATGTTGCATATTTTGTCTGATTGCATGTTGGTGATTGGTTCCCTTTGTTTGCATTGCACTATGGGTGAGGGTATATATGTTTGGTCACTTGCACTTGTGGGTTGCACGGCCCTGAGGAAGGTCTCTCTGTGGGACCGAAACTTTGGCTTACGTGTATTTCATGTTGTGAATATAGATTTTTGGATTAACCCCGTGCGGTCTGCTGTCTCTTTACTGGTCTTTGGATTGGTTCGTATCATACTTATTCTCTATGGGACTAGCATCTGCTATTACAACCTTTTCTACTACAGTGTGCTGACTGACCTTCATGTGTATCATAATGACTGAATATAACTGTGTCATAATATTTGTATTGTTGATGTAAAGAATAAGAACAAAAAGACGTGTGGATCAATAAAATGGTGGGAGGTCACATGAAGGCCCCCAGGTCTATGTCTATATTAAGACCTGTAGGGGTTAACGTCTTGAGTCTGTAAATCCAGTAAGTCTCTCATTGGCATAACTTCCGTAGCCTTTCTCCTCCCCTCCAATGGTTGTCTACCCTCTCTATACCTTTGTACATCAGGCCATCTGGATTGCCTTCATGAAACAAGCTAAAATGTTTAGAAACACTATGTGTCATAACTGTTTTCCGTATTTTGCCCATGTGTTCCAGCACGCGGACCCTCAGGAGTCTTGAGGTGCGACCCACGTACTGGAGACCACATGGGCATGACAATAGGTCGGTGCGGCAGTTTAGGGTTTGTTTTATTTTGAATTTTTCTTTAGTAACATTAGAAGTAAATTCAGATCTCTCTCCCTTAGATACCTGCTTACAGGCCTTGCATTCAAAACACCCAAAGAAGCCTATCGGTGGAGGCAGCCAACTCTGGATTTTGGACTCTTCCTCCTTTCTGAAGACACTGGGGGCCAGTCTAGATTTTATGCAGGGAGCTTTTCTAAAAATAACTCCCGGGACAGCAGGGACATGGTCCTTAAGGACGGGGTCTGTCTGAACCACGTGCCAATGTCGTTTAATGATCTCCTGAATTTTCGGAGCATCTGTGCTGTATGTAGTAATAAATGGTGTTTTATAATCTGTATTCTTATTTTTGATTCCTGATATCAATAAATTACTGCGTGGGATTGAATTAGTTTTTTTTACTGCTGACTTAATTAGTTCTGGTTCGTATCCCCTCTCTAGAAACCTCCCCTGTAATGTGTGTACTTGATCTTGAAATACCCTGTCTTCTGTACAATTCCTTTTGACTCTCCGGAATTGACCAATCGGTATATTGTTAAGCCACTTGGGATGGTGGCAGCTTTTTGTGAGTAAAAAAATGTTGGCATCCGTCGGTTTAAAAGAGGTTTTGGTCTTAATTTCTGAGTTCTCTACATAAATTGTGAGATCAAGGAAATTAATGTTAGCCTGGCTATGTTCCGATGTGAACTCTAGGTTTACATTGTTACTGTTAATGTATTCAATGAAATCCTTCAGTTTGTTCTCCCCTCCCCTCCATATGAAGAGTACGTCATCTATATATCTGTGCCAGGAGACCAGGTTTGCGCCAAATGGGTGGTCAGACCAAATGTTGGTCTCCTCCCAATCTGCCAGAAAAATGTTTGCATAACTGGGCGCAAACCTGGTCCCCATTGCAGTTCCGCACACTTAGAGGAAATAAAGATGACGTGACGAAGCCGGCGTCACATGGTATTCCACACTCTGATTGGCTGAAATACCATGTGACGCCGGCCATCTTGGATTTAGTGAAGTCATCTTAAAGGCAAATGAAGCATAGCCATTCTGATTGGCTGGCATCATTCCCTTTAAGTGACGTCATGTAAAAAAAAAAAATTAAAGTCAGAACATGGTTTGAACAGTCATTCAGATGGCTGTTAACCATTTTGAGGCTAAATGTGACATCACAAGCCCTATTTAAGGCTGTGACGCCTCATTTGAGCCCAAGAAGATGACGAGACAACATCGGTTTGGATTTACCATGGGTTTTTTTGGATTAACAGATCAAGATAGAAGATAAAGAAGATCAAGAAATGGTGACAGATGAAGATAGAAGAAGGTGATTAAAGAAAGAAAAAAAGAAGATTTTGTACCTGATCCGGATCTTCCTGGTGGATGGCATCGGATGCTGTTGGAGGCCTTCAAGGTACGTGAGCTTCCTGTTACTCCGGGAGTCGGAGGGCCACTGCTTCTAATGGTAAGTAATATATTGAATGTTTGTAAATGTCTCTTTTTACAGGTTTCTTCATTGGATGTGTTTTTGATTTTTTGGGGGAGGCACATTGACTGATAATATATTAATCTGTACCACTTTAGGGTACAGATTAATACATTATTATGACAATATTTGGGGGGCATTTGTGGCTTGGTATTGCTGTTGGTTTTTTTAATTTCAATTTCTTATGTGGATGTGATTGTTTGTTTTCTTCCTGCTTAATGGTAATAAAATGTTTGCAGTTGGTGTTTGTTTGTAGTTAATGTTGTATTATGTTAGCTAATGCGTTTTATGGTTATTTCAGATATTGTTTGAATGTATTTCTTTGTCTTAATGTTTGCATCCATTAATGTTGTAGTAATTTATTGGTTTGATTGGTTAGTGTTACAATTCATTTTGAGTTGGTTTAGGAATTAATTGGTTTCATTGGTTAATGGTTTAATTAATTAATTGTTGATGTTGTTACTGCTTGTATTCATTGGATTAGCTGGCTACGGTTTTTATTTACTTTATTTAGGTATGCTAATGCAGTGTTTAATAATGGGCAAATAATCTATTATCCATATCTGGATAATAGTTATTTTGCACGTTATTTTACTGTATGTGTTAGGGGGGTGTATTTAGTTAGAAATAATGTTTAGTATGTTTGTAGGCACAACATTGGTACCGCAGGCCCGCGGGTACCCTGGGAATCCCGCGGGGTCAGCCGGGGACACCCGCACGGCCTGTGTATGGGTTTTGCGCCTGCAAAAAGGTAAACAAAGTCCTGCTTTTTTTTTTATCACCTGCCTTTACCTGGTGAGCTTTATTCAGCGCAACTTTCACGTACGATAAGTTTGCGTTGCTTAGTGAATCCCGCAGAAGGGCAGGACTCAGCGCAAACAGCTCATCGTACGAGCAAAGTTGGACTTTGAAAAATTTCCAGGAAAAAGTCAGTTTTAGAGCGCAAAGTGCCTGTTTGCGCGGCTTAGCGAATAGCGTTCGGCGGAACTTCACGTACACTGGCGACACACTTTATTCGAGCTCGGCTAGTCCCACGAATTCGGGTATACCCGGGTGTATTGAGGTTTGTGACTGTTTTCTGCCCGAGTGCATTGGGTTATTTTCCAGGCAGGGATTGAAGCATTTTATTCCCGCTGGCTGCAATACTGCACAGTATATATATATATATACTGCATTACAATTCATGAATTTATGCCATCTAGTAGACACGCGAAGCATTGCAGCCTATTAAATCCTAATCATTATAATTTAACAGATCAGCCGCCCGTCAGCCAGGCATGAACCCAGGCTGGGAAGGCAAACGCAACGGGGCTTGTCAGAGATGAGGAGCGGCGCATTCCAGGTATCTGCCAGGTACATACTGGGTATTTGCTCGAATAAAGTGTGTCGGTGCAGTACTAAGAGCACTTTGCGCTCTTAAAACAACTTATCACTGCTTAGTGCATAGCCCCATAGTGTTTCTAAACATTTTAGCTTGTTTCATGAAGGCAATCCAGATGGCCTGATGTACAAAGGTATAGAGGGTAGACAACCATTGGAGGGGAGGAGACAGGCTACGGAAGTTATGCCAACGAGAGACTTACTGGATTTACAAACTCAAGACGTTAACCCCTAGAGGTCTTAATATAGACATAGACCTGGGGGCCTTCATGTGACCTCCCACCATCTCCCTCTAGCACCTGGATTAATTTTAATTTTAATCTTTATTTCAATTTTATTGATCCACACATCTTTTTGTTCTTATTCTTTACATCAACAATACAGATATTATGACACAGTTATATTCAGTCAGTATTATACATACCCTCTTGATGTAAAAGATAAGAACATAAGAAGATAAGAACATTTTAAACCACTACGGACATATTGCATTTATTAACTTTCCCTTTTTCATACCACAGATCTCTGAAATTTAAAGAAGGACGTCTGTGTATATATATGTGGCTATGCCACATGTCTGGAGATTTGTTTAATTTTTGAACATTGGGACTTAAAACAATCAATTTTGATATACCAATTTTTTCAAAATAATTTTTAAAAACAATTTAAAAAAAAAGAATTTTTAGAGGACTTTTTTAATTATTAACACTCCAGTTTTGTATATGATTTTTGATACAAACACTATGGGCTTTATGCAGTAAGCGCCTAAAATGTGCAATGGCCAAGCTTACCGATTTGGCATGATATTGGCGATTTTCCCTCTCCGTATGCAGTAAGTGCCGAATCCCTTCAGAATCAAGACGAAAACATTTCCGCCCACTCTCACGATGATTTGCCGATCACACACAGGTGTATCGGCGTGCATGGCGGGGTGCTGTTAGGTTCGCCAATTAGACTTCTTGCTGAATCAGGCGAAGCAAGCATGTATTGGATAGCGTGGCCTATTTAAAGGCAACGTGTACTGTTAATCATTCTCTGTGTTGTTGGGAGTGAGAGAGAGAGAGACGCACAGAGCTGGGCGATTTAATATTTGCATATTGACTGAGAGAGTTGTTGTGTATTGTGAGAGCTTTGTCCTTTGTTGTTTTGTTTACATCTTTGTCTTGTTTTGTATGTGTAAGTGTTTAGTGTGATTGGCTTTACATTTGTTTTCTGTTCTTTGTGAGTGCTACAGGTACAGTATGGACGCAAAACGTGGGAAGAGTGATGCTGGTGTGAGTGGTACTGCTAGACATGTGAGTACGCGTATGAGTGAATGTAGAGTTCAGCCGAGTGCTGTTGCTGGGAGTGCGAGTGCTGTTGCTGGGAGTGCGAGTGCTGTTGCTGGGAGTGCGAGTGCTGTTGCTGGGAGTGTGAGTGCTGTTGATGGGAGTGTGAGTGCTGCTGGTGGCTCAGTTGCTGATGGGGTGTCTGGTGGTGGCGTGCTTGCTGGTGGGCCGCTTTTGGAGTCTCTTCCATTGGAAGAAGGAGAGTCCAGTCTGCACCAGCCAAGCTCTGAGCCTAAACCTGCTCGGAAGAAACGTGTGGAGCAGCCACGTAATCCTCGCTTCAATGACAACGAAAACACAGCTCTCGTCACTGGGATTTTGGAGCACTATGACAGTCTGTTTGGCCATTTAGTAGGTAAGTTTACCTTTGCATTCATTCTTCAAATACATGTGATCCTAGGTCATGTGAGGTGTGTTAATATGCAAATATGGGTCCATAATATCTATCAATGTAAATTATTTTGTAAGCACATATTTTTATCATGCGTTACAACGACAAGAACACTCAGTCGTTCAATGTGCGCAAACTTCATACAATATTAATGCAAGCTTCCTTACATGTCTATGTTTACAAGTGAATGCTCATGTGCTTCACATATTACACCTAAACCAGCATGTTTGGTATCTCTTGGAACAGCTAGCAGTGTAGGAAATTGTTCGTTTTATTATTATGAATTAACGTCATATATTTTGTATGTATTTCAAGGGCGGACAAGTTCAGCAAGCAAAAAAGACAAGTGGAATCAAATAATAATTGGTGTGAATGCGTGTGGGAATCGTGTCAGGGACAAGAATAATTGTCGCAAGAGATTTGACGATATTAGGGCAAAATTAAAAAGGATAATACAAGAACAACGCTTGCATGCTTCTGGCACTGGAGGTGGGCCGCCAGCACAACGTCTCATCTTAACTCCATTGGAGGAGCAGCTTCGGGAAAAATTACTTCCCGTCGTCGTGGAGGGTTTGGCCGGTGACAGAGACATCGGAATTTATTCCTCTGAATTTCCACCAGGTGAGAAATGTTACTGTACTAGGCGTGTCGTTGGTTACAGTTATTTCCGCTGCTATTTATACTTTCTTCCCAATATAAGCATACCTACATCTATATATGTATATATGTCTCTCTCTCTATATATATATATATATATACAGCAGCGGCAGCTCTTATTCGAGCAAATGCCGCTGGCTGTATGAGGCTGGGAAGCGGGTAGCCGCGGCGCGTGGCGGCGCACTGTGACGTCACAGTCACATGCGCGCCCGGCTTCCCCGTCTTCCCCGGCTTCCCCAGACTTCCCCGACACCCCTGGACATCAAATTAAGGTAAGCGGGGGTACGGGGAAGCAGAGGGGCAGAGCAGAAGGGGTACAGGGGTCCGGAAGGGTGTGCAAATTGCGCGCGATGAGGAGGGGGGGGTGAGTGGGGGAACGCGGCGGCGCGCGTGCATTACTGGCGGCAGCTGGGGCAGATCCCGGCATGCCGTCGGTATTTGTTGCAATAAGATATGTCGGTACTGTATCTATCAATATATATTTATATTTCGTTGTCCTACTAAAAGCAGTAAATAATATATCACGTGGCACTGCGTGCTCATTTGCATGTCATCTCCCACAATCCTTTGCTGCAGTGGAAGCAATTTATGCTGCCCGAAGATGGGGAACAACAGGGTTGTTATATATGTCATATACAGAGAGCATAATGAGGCACAATGAGGCACACGTTGCATATGTTATGTAATTGTGTTCATAGGTAGCTCACTTCAGACTAGTATTTAGATCATCTAACATTGTCTTAAACCAGCTGCAATTAATATGTCATCACAGCATACACATGAACACAGGGGGTGGGGTTGTGCACACAGCCAGATAACAGGGCCATGTAATACGGTCAACTTTGTAGAGACCACTTACAGCTGCTTGAATTAATTGAAAGGTCACGGTGATGTCACCTTTTGGGGGAGGGACTACAGTTCTTTAAACCTGACAAGCTAAACAGAAGTTAATCACAGTCATTTGAAATGGTAACTCTATGTACAAATTCACCCACCAAACCATTATGTATCAAACCGTACGTTACACATTCGTTCACTCAGATCTATTGTTCAACTTATATCAACACCACATTATCACACCAGTAGCATCTGTGAGCGACACACTGCATGTGTTGTGTTGTTGAGTGGCAGCCACATTCAGCCCTGCAACAGCTTCTATTAATTTAGCACACATATCCTGTAACAAAAACAATAACTTTTCCAATATTACCTACTTAATGATAAGCATTGTCAACGTTGATCTCATGATAGTGATGTACATTATTATTGTGATATTACTGCACAACATATGCAGTGTATGTCCAATATTAATAATATTTTGCAAACGCATTACTGCATAAACATTGTATGTTGTATGTTAGTGAACTAAAAAGTCCAAAGTACACTGGCATGTACATTGTTATTAAAACGAATAATGTTCATTTTGCCACACACATATTTTCAGTTCGTGAAGTGATGCTGTTAGTTAGCCATAAATACTCAAGATACACTAACTCAATGTTCATTATGTATACATGTCAATTAACAACTGATGTTATTGTTCTATATAGTTGCTCCTGGAGGACATGTGTCACCTGAGACTGAACAAGTGTCTTCACCTGGGTCATGCAGCTCATCGCACCTGGAAGTTGAGTGTATGAGGTGCAGGTCATATAATATGTTCATTTCTATATGTTATGTTGTCATGTTAATTAATTGTTTTTGACATGTTATTTAAATTGGATCACTTAGTGTTACTGAAAATGAAGTTTTTTAAGAGAACATGTATTGTGTTTGTGATGTAAAGTATCATGTAGGAGTTGTGAGGTTTGAACAACCTTTCATTCATTCTTATTTCACACTGAGTCGAATCATAATTCTTAAGTCAAGGTACATTTTAATGTGACGTCATAAAACGTATGGAAACATGTTAGGTGTTAGTTGTTATCACAGTGTATAATTACATAGTAAAACAGCAGACATTAGCATGCCATTTCATCATGTGTTCATTTATTTTTAGAATATGATGATGCCAAAGACACAGAAATGCAATCAAGTGAGCATGAAGAGGTTTCCATTCAAAGAGTAACACAGGCAATTCCTCCAGCAAGTAACACATACGCAGCAATAGCAGCTTCTGAAGAAAAAATTGTTGAAGCAGAAAATCGTCGCCATTCAGATATGATGTCAGTGCACGAAAGGATGATATCACTCCAGGAAGAAACGATATCACAATTGTCACATCTCCACAGAGTCTTCATTGAAGTTCCTAAACAAATACAAAAATTAAACATGACATTAGAAGCAGTAGTTGTTCAGCTAACCCAAGCTAATCACTTGAGAATGACTACAACAGCACATCAATTCAACTTTACCCCATCAGAGGATGGATCTTTACATGCTGCTACTTTTTCACCCCATGCATCTGATCTTCATTCCCCAGGTCGGGATGTTACCGGTACAGTAGCTGAAAGTTCTGTGCATGTTCCTCTCAACATCCAACTGCTGCCATCTGTAGAAAATCTGGAGCTGACACCTACAAAGGAGGCACCAAAAAGAAAAATGCACAAGCAATTACTACTTACCAGTTTTTGGAAACAAACTAAAAAACACAAACATGAAACGGAGCAAGCATCAGTTGTGCACTGTGTACCAACTTGTTCACAACTGCCACTGCCCACAAGCCCTGCCCGTGAAGTGTCACTGCCCACAAGCCCTGCCCGTGAAGTATCACTGCCCACAAGCCCTGCCCGTGAAGTGTCACTGCCCACAAGCCCTGCCCGTGAAGTGTCACTGCCCACAAGCCCTGCCCGTGAAGTGTCACTGCCCACAAGCCCTGCCCGTGAAGTGTCACTGCCCACAAGCCCTGCCCGTGAAGTGTCACTGCCCACAAGCCCTGCCCGTGAAGTGCCACAGGCCAGTCAAACTGGCTCTGTTTTGGTTAAAGTTGTTGCCAAACGGAAAAAACAAACCCAACCGACAACAAGCAGGCCTGTGACTCGGTCTCAAAAGGAAAAAAAAGAATACATTTTCTAATTAAGTAAATCTGTATTTGGCCTTGTGTTGTTGACTTGAGATTATCTAATGAATATTGTATGTATGATCAAGACCTGTTGTTTCCAAACATTCAAGTATGTCCTTGTACACGTGAAGGTTTGGAAATGTTCACAGTCCGAATGAATGCATAATGTAATTAATATTTATGTATTAATCATCTGTTCAGAATTGGTCCAACATTACACAGTTGCAATGTTTAGAGAAGCTGACATTTACTTAGCTGCAAAACATTGTATTTGGGTGTGTTTGGTAGGTAATTTAGGTAGTCATTGCATGTTAATATTATTCACATGCAAGTAAAAAAAATATCTATTTAACTGCTAACATCTTACATTTCAGTTTAGAGCAGGATTAACTGTAAAATATTACTTACCTTCACCTTCCTTGAAGCTTCTTAATGTTTTCCTTTCATCATGTATGAGTACTGGTTACAATAACATATCTGTGAATGTGTAGTAATATATATGTAGTATTTATGGATATATGTACACACACACACACACACACACACACACACACACACACACACACACACACACACACACACACACACACACACACACACACACACACACACACACAGTGTATAACATATATATATATATATATATATATATATATATATATATATATATATATAAAGTTTTAAACATGTAATTTTGTATAGAGTTTTTTTCTCACAAGATATATATGATGCTTCCTTGTGAAAACACAGTATTGAAAGAAAACAGGCCTTATGTTAGTGAAATATACATGATCTGACCCTTTAACAATATGGGCCTAGTATTATGAAGCACATAATTCACTCACCTTGATCACCATTTAAATAGGTTTCATACAAGGCCTACTTACTGCCATCAATATGTTCAGTGTAGAACTGGATTAAATAGATATATTATATGTTGTAACACTACAGGCCTTGTAAACTCACAAAAGTCCTTGTTTGATGTTAACTCCAAATTGGACACAGCTGACTCTAATAGGCCCTCAAACATACTTACCCTGTAATGTTTAAACCTTTAAATAAGTCTGAGCAATATAACAATCCCTGTTTACATATAAGGCCTTAAATACAGTAACATACACACACACACACACACATATACATATATATATATATATATTTCATTGTTGGTTTTAGAGACATATATATATATATTTTAAAATATACATATGTATATGTGTTTATGAGATATATATATATATATATATATATATATATATATATATATATATATATATATATATATATATAGATATAGATATAGATATCTAGATATACACACATAGTCAAACTGTGTGAGACAGACAGAGAGTTAACCAGACAGAAAGATACACACAGTGAAATTTTGAAAAAAAGACAGAGAGAAAAACATTAGCAGGTGTGTGTGTGTATATCTCATTATATGTCAGTGTAGCCAGTATTTTCATAATGCCAACACTGTAGAATTTCTCACCCACATTGTTTTTTAATTAAAATCCTACACTTGTTTTGAGAATGTAGATTAAGTAAAAAACAATGTTACTTTCACAGTGAAATGGCAATCTTAACCCAAAAATGTGTGCCAATTATTTCTACACATTCGAATTGGTGGTTGAAAAAAGGAGTGAAACATGGAACTTGTATTCTGACCTTGTAAAAAACCCACAAAAGATAACATTTAAATAGTTTCACATTCAGAAGAAAAAACCTACAACTCCAGTTTCACACATTATTTGAGACGCAGCAATGGCAGAGCATACAACATTGAACAGCCATCCGCACAAATCTTACAAAATAATGATAGCAGAGGCCATCATATCAACTGAACAAAACAAAGCCAACGTGGGGCAGATCTATGACTTGATCAGAAGTAAATATCCATATTACCAAGACCCGTGCCGCGCTGGAAATTTTAAATCATCTGTACGATTCACTTTATCAACAAATGATTGTTTTGAACGTGTCCATGATTACCTACATGAAAGGTATGGATTTTGGCAGATTGCACCACAATTTAAAATTACCATGGAACATGGCACATATCTTCTGATAAATAGCATATTTATTCCTAATACCAATAGCAATGGATCCGCTACTACTGTTCCGTCTGAATCGATACCTGCTGCAATATCTGCACCCTCCATTCCTGAAGCACAGATGCAAGATGAACATAACTACTATGATGTGTTTCCAAACCTTTTTGGTCAAAACCCATTAGAATGGCAAAACCAAGAACTGTACGTACCTCCGGACGTATTGTTTGAAGAAGGCAGTGCCGATTCCTATGAGCGCCTCATGGAGATGTGTGTCCTACAGGATTCAACGGTTGCCTCAACCATGGATGAACATGCATTGTCTTTCTGGAGTGACCAGTTGCAGCCAAACAAAGTGTTACTTCTACAAGAATGGTAAATATAATAATCGTTATGCGTTGACTCACCGTTAAAAGTTTAAACTTTTTTCTATCCACCATTTTTACGCTAAATGCGTGGATACAGCGTAATATTGCAGACAGCATAACATGTAGCGTTCACAAACACATTGTTTCCTATTACAATATACTACAACCAGAAACATTAGTACACATTGGTAACGGAATAAATATACCTAGTTTCCTATCTCTTAAAACATATCATTGCACCATGTTACCATAACTGTAACACACACCTCTTTGTTTATCATGCAACATCTAAAAAAAGAGGGTCAGCCACATATGACGTGGGACCCTTGTCATGTGCCAAGGCGTCTTTAAAAAGGATTACGGATGTAAGCCCCGCCCCCAACCGGCGTGCGCGCGTCAAAGCCTATTGGCTGTGTCCGTTTGTTATTGTTACGGTCACTGCACTGTGTCATGCGCGGGCGTCTGTGTTTGTGGGCGTGCACAGTGCGGTAGGCCAATGTTAATTCAGTGGGAGGAGTGTTTGCGTGCACTTCACGCTGCCTTAACATGACGTCACACGTATTGTATTCGCTCATTGGGTGATCGGCCGTTGTTTCCGTCCACACACGTCCGTATAAAAAGATTATAGAAGTACGTGTTTAGAACGAATGTAGTTTTGCGTTCATTGGATTTGAAAGAAATATTATATGCTTAATGCTAGTAACAACATGTATTGAACGCACAGTGTACACATTGTTTAGCGCATGCGCTAACACTTAGTAGACCCAATCGTGAAGTGCGTGCGCAAATTAAGATGTGCGCGCACATTATTATGTATACAGGCAACGGAAAGATCATATCCATAGTTATGCCTGCAACGCAATTAACAAAAGTATACATAATGATTTTACTTGTAACCTTGCACTTCTAACATATAAGTGAATAACGCGTGGATATACACAATCATATAGAGATGTGTAACGCGTTGTCACGGCTACACATATATAAAGGTGCCATCTGTGACCATCATCTGTTTGCTGTATTTCAGAGATGTCGGGGAAGAATCAATGGGATCAATGTATGATTTCAGAAGAGTCAAACGTTATATGAGATGATTGTGAGGAGGAGCGGCCGACTAATATACTACATATGCAACAATTTTTATAATGCTTGCAGCGCATATTAACAAACAATACAAAATGTGATCCGGTTATGACTATATTTCATAACCACTTAATTAACATAATGATGTTGCTAAACAGTGCAGTTTGTAAATTTTATGTGTGTTCTTTATTTTGTACTAACATTATATGCCATGCTCTGTTTAATATATATCAACCATTCCCACTCTGCAAACACATTTATGTAGTATATTGTATAATGGAATGTATCACTGTAGAAAGTATGTAAAGGAGACTTAAAACCAAGTAGCCATTTCATGTAAAAATTCTCATGTTACATGGGGATGTTGTTAAAATTGTTTTGGAGTGTGGCAAATAATTTTAATGCCAAGATGTAGTGCTCAACTATAATGCATGATTATATGAATATTAGGTACAGATCATGTAAACATGTAAGTTTCTGTGTATATTTCATTTACCAAACTAACTATATTTTACTGTGTTTAGTAAACGTTCAACACATACATAGTAAAGTGAGTATGATGATATAAGCTAACATAATAAACCTGATGTTATCATTTGACGGTGTTATACATGCATCATAGACAAATTGATACAGACACAAACAGTGGTGTTGAAAAGTGTGCCTATGCAAATGTGCACGTGATTGACGTTCATATGTTGAGAATACTTGTAAATGATCATCATAATAATGAACTGACGTGAATGACATTCCAACTATATTAACAACATTGTCATTGGGTGAAATGAATTATGCAAAATTACTAATAAATTTTTTTAATATTTTGCTTTGTGTTAACAGTTTGACACTTGTTACATGTAGGTCACATCAACACACATGTGTGACTTATATATACACATGTGACAATGTAAAACTAATCTTTACAATTAATTGATACCATTACTAATCACATACATTGCAACATATAAGATGTACAAAGCATTGGTGTGATTACAGGCATTCATGCATGGAGTGTTATGATCACTCATGTGCATCCGTGATTAATTACCTCCCCTAAGGAAAAAACTAGCAGCATTTATCCCCTTCTCTCCACCCACCCCTATATTAGATTAATGGAATTTTTAAGGGAACATACATTAAATGTGATGTAATGTCACTAATCATTTTCAAATACAATGCACATGAAACCTCAATAGTAGCTAAACGCATGTACATGATACAGAAACGAGATGTATGTAAGATTTGAAGTTGACAACTATGTTGGGTTTATACATCCTATAATTATACGTATATAGAGGTAGGCACATCTTATGACAGATGTCAGTTCATATACATACCATGATCAGTCATAGAGGAGATATACCTATAAAAAAATGGAACAATATATAAATTGCAAACATTGACATGACATCTTCATTAACGTAAGCAACACACCAAAGTGTCTATTTGGTGTTACATATGAAACACCATGTATATTTTGTCACATAAAATATGAAAAGCAGCCTGGTGTACACATCATATTGATGCGCATGTAACAGTGTAACAATAACATTGTATGTAACCTTACTGCAAGAATGAATGACTATGGCCATACTATGTGTATTGTGTTTGCATAATCAACAACACAATGTTACGAAATTACTCATTTGTAACACTTGTTGTATTCACATACACACAACTAATTTACATTCGAAGAAGGATTATATAACCTGTGCAAGAATAACATACCGGTGCCACATGCCTTTGTCCACAAAGCAGAGAAGAGAAAGGTGTGCGACCCATATTCATCTGTGTCCTAACAGAAGTTTATTACAAAAAATGTAGTGTTAATATAACATAATTAATATATAAAAGTAGTACTAGGAACATATATGTATTTACTTACATGAAAAAAAAGTATTTATGACATTCTGGCGTGTCTCGGCACCACTGGCTGTTTGTTCATTTTCAGCTGGTACATTGGTGGGATGCTCCTCTACCAAAGCCTGACCTATGTCTGTTTGTACATTATGTCTGAGTGCCACATTGTGCAAAATGCAACAGGCAATGATAATATCAGACACTTTTTGTGGCTTATATTGAAGAGCCCCACCAGTTCTGTCGAGACACCTAAATCTTGTTTTGAGAAGGCCAAATGTCCTCTCTATAACGGATCGCGTTGATATATGGGCAGCATTGTACCTCTCCTCTGCTTCAGTTTGAGGGTTTAGCACCGGGGTCAACAGCCACGGCCTAATTCCGTATCCTGAGTCACCTATAATCAATGGAGCACACATAAGGTAACATTAGTGATAACATTCTAAAATAAAATCATTCCTAAACAAAAATGAGGTTTGTGTTACAACATCCAAATATGTACTCACCCAGCAGCCAACCATGTCCAAAATGGCCTTCATCGAAACCATGGAAGACTGATGAGTTCCTCAGGATAGAGGAATCGTGACTGGAACCAGGGAATTTGGCTACCACATGCATTATCTTCATCGTGGCATCGCATACCACCTGTACATTCAGGGAATGGTAGTGCTTACGGTTGCGGTAAGCATGCTCACTCTGACTAGACGGAATCAAAGCAACATGGGTGCAATTGATTGCACCCAGCACACATGGTATCCCTGCTATGGTATAAAAGCCATTCCTGACTTCCAGCCACTCTGTCTGCTCTGTAGGAAAATGAATATAATTCCTATCGCGTCTATTGAGTGCATAGAGAAACTGGGTAAAGGCCCGCGATAATGTAGATTGCGAGACCCCGCCCACTATGCCCACAGTTGTCTGGAATGACGCGGAAGCAAGATAATGTAATGAGCACAGCATTTTAACAAGCCCAGGGACTGCACAACCTCTGGCTGTCAAAAAATCTAAATCTCCCCTTATCTCTTCATAAAGAGATAAGATTGCTGCTGAACTCAATCGATAGCGACTTACTATCTCCTCCTCACTCATCCCATCTAACAGGGTTCTCTCCCTGTACACACGCGGACGAGCCACAACTTCTCTCCTCTGTCTTCTCCTCTCATCTCCTGTCCCTCTCCCTGTCCCTATCCCTGTCCCTGTCATGTCCGCGTGCCTATCCCTGTCACTGTTCCTGGCTCTGTCCCTCCCTTGCACGATGTCATTCTCTTCATCAGCAAGCCACTCGTGCAAAAGAATGTTCCGACGTCTCCTAAACATGCGCAACATTTTGAAATCTGTAGCTGTGAATGAGCAGGTAATGGCCGTCCTTTAAATTGCTATGTGATGATGTCAGGTGACTTTGTAAAACGCAACGTGTTACATTAACATATTAAAGTACTTGGCTCCCAAGCTGTATCCATTTGATCTAACAAGTATTATTTCTGTGTATTCAGCAGCCAATCCTGATATTTCACAATGATGTAACGTGAAGCTTTGTACAAGCATTCATTTTAAATTATTAGTGTAATGTGTAATGCATGTACCACTTCTGAACGCAACACTCAGTCATGTAATTATGCTAAAACCATGAGATTGACGTAGAAAAAGTTTGCTTCAACATGTCTAATTTGCCATGTTAGTGTCACATATTCACAACAATTAATTCTCATGTGCATATGCATACATTTATGGCATCAGGATAGTTGCTATTGAATCAGTTTGAAACGTGTAACAATGAGTAACTATTCTAGATGTGTGTATAAGTTAGCATGAAGTGCTTGTAATGCAACGTTTACAATGTAAACATGCAATGTGATTGACTGTCCAATAGCGGACGTCATCAAAAAAGGGAGGACACAAAGTACATGTAAACATGAGAAGAAAGATGTACATCAAGCATGTCAAACTCAAATGCTAACAAGGGCCAAATAAACAAGGTTTAAGTCTAGGTGGGCCGCAAAAAAAACAAAACTTACATTTTCATAGAAACGTAGGTTTATTTCGAAAAGTACAGTGTGTGTGTGTGTGTGTGTATGTGTGTATGTGTGTCTGTGTCTGTGTGTGTGTGTGTGTGTGTGTGTGTGTGTGTGCGCGTGTGCGCGTGTGTGTGTGTTGACCTCACTAACCGAACCAAAAAAAAAGCCAGACGTGAATGACTTCTGAACACATTAACCAGTGTCAGGATGCCCCCTCTTAACAATTTCCAAAGCAGCAATCCCACCTGGGATCTTACCTGATCCGCAGTCCCTCAAGGTACTATACTGGAGGGGAGGTGTTATCTACCTGTCTTCCGATGTCTCCCGTGTGAAACTTGAGTCAGATCTGGAAGAAAGCAGAATAGGTTATTTCGGTGTAGGTATAGTGCAGTTAAGATAAAACAGAGAGAGTGGGTGAGGGTGACAAACAGAGGGTGGGAGAGAGAGGGTGGGAGAGAGAGGGTGGGAGAGAGAGAGAGAGGGTGGGAGAGAGGGTGGGAGAGAGGGTGGGAGAAAGAGTGGGAGAGAGAGAGAGTGGGAGAGAGAGTGGGAGAGAGAGAGGGTGGGGGAGAGAGAGAGAGAAGGTGGGGGAGAGGGAGAGAGAGAAGGTGGGGGAGAGGGAGAGAGAGATGGTGGGAGATAGAGAGGGTGGGAGATAGAGAGGGTGGGGGAGAGAGAGAGGGTGGGGGAGAGAGAGAGTGTGTGGGAGAGAGAGAGGGTGGGGGAGAGAGAGAGGGTGGGGG
>NC_134484.1:134822852-134907006 GCF_040206685.1 Ascaphus truei | reverse complement strand
CCATGCCCCATCATCATATTCCCCCCCCTCATGCCCCATCATCATATTCCCCCCCTCATGCCCCATCATCATATTCCCCACCCATGCCCATCATCATATTCCCCCCCCATGCCCCATCATCATATTCCCCCCCCATGCCCCATCATCATATCCCCCCCCCCATGCCCCATCATCATATCCCCCCCCCCCATGCCCCATCATCATATTCCCCCCCCATGCCCCATCATCATATTCCCCCCCATGCCCCATCATCATATCCCCCCCCCCATGCCCCATCATCATATTCCCCCCCCATGCCCATCATCATATTCCCCCCCATGCCCCATCATCATATTCCCCCCCATGCCCCATCATCATATTCCCCCCCCATGCCCCATCATCATATCCCCCCCCCCATGCCCCATCATCATATCCCCCCCCCCATGCCCCATCATCATATTCCCCCCCCATGCCCCATCATCATATTCCCCCCCATGCCCCATCATCATATCCTCTCCCCCCCCCATGCCCCATCATCCTCTCGGCCTCTCTCTCTCCCCCCCCCCCCCCCCTTGTCCTTACCTTATTCCAGGCAGGAGGCAGTCTCACAGAAGTCTTTTGCAGCTATCTCAGCTGTTGGCTCCGCCCCCGCTGTCCTCCCACACACGGCATGTGTGCAGGATGACTGTGCCCGGCCACCGTCCGACTCCAGTCCCAGCAGGCCAGCTTTTCACACACACACACACACACACACACACACACACACACACACACACACACACACACACACACACACACACACACACACACACACACACACACACACACACACACACACACACACACACACACACACTGACACTCAGACACTGACACTCAGACACTCAGACACAGACACTCAGACACACACACACAGTGACACACACACACACACACACAGAGAATAGAATGCAGTCTCTCCGCTGGGGTTTTGACTCCGCCCCCGTGTCCTCCCACACAGGCACGAGTGCAGATTGACTGCACCCGGCCACCGTACGCCTCCAGCCCCTGCAGGACAGATATTACTTCCGCCCGTGCTGCTCGCTTCCCCCATACCCGCGCTCGCTTCTCCCGCGGCCAAAACTTTTAACCGCCGCCCACACGCTCGCCAACACACACGACTGCCACGCTGGTTGTGAGGGGGCCGCAAAAATATCCGTTGCGGGCCGCATGCGGCCCGCGGGCCGCATGTTTGACATGCCTGATGTACATGAACGTTTGATGATGCGTTACACATTACAAGCATTGTCTAATGTAAAGCAACATGAATATACGGTGGATGTGTTAGATGTGTGACATGGGTAACATCATATAATAAATTGTCGCACAGTTCAGTAACATGTATGATATGATATGATCTTCTCCTTTAAGAGTTGAGTATAGGTTTTTCCATTGACACATCATCACATGATGAGTAATGTGACACGCAAATGATGAAAACATATAAAAGTACAATGTTATGCAAATAATAAACGTCAGGTGTGACAGAATGCAGTGAATGCCCCCCACACTGTAATGTTAAACACATTTGTATTGTGAGTAATAGAACGTAAACAGTACTATAATGTTATATGTCCCCGCTCCATTGACTCCATTGATGTACAGAAGAGTTTTTTTTTCTAAGTGCCGTTCCGGCAACCTTAGCGATCGTTCTCCCCTCCAACTTGCCAACTTTAGTTGGTGGGACAAATTGGCCATGAAGTCTCAATTTCTTAGTGCCGATCAGCCCCGATAAGCTGATTTTGCTACTTGAATACAGCCGAATTAAAAAAGTGGCGAAAAGTGCCGAAAACCGGCTTATCGGCAGGCGACTGGCCATAACAAATTTATCGGAAACAAAAACTGGCGAAATCAAGCAATTATCAGCGCTTACTGAATCTCAAACCCAATTTTTGCGAAAAATGGCGAAAAAAGCCTTATCAACGCTTACTGCATGAGGCCCTATATCCTTTGTACTTATATTTATATTTATATATCTATTAAACTTAACACTTGTCACATGATATATTAGTTAGATTTCCCCTATAACAATTCTATATTTTAGATTACATTTATTTTAAGCACCATAAGGTTTTTCACACAAAATATATTACTTGATTTCGCATGTTGAATTTATAAACACACACTATATCCACTTTAGTTACACCATATTGTACTCATAGATCCATCACATCACCCTTCATTTATATATTAGTTTGTCTATACCCACAATATCTGGGTCTTTATTATTTACAAAGTAATGTATAATAATGTATACATATACTTTTTAACTTTAGCTAGTAATATAAATATGTGTGGATGCGCACGCAACTGGTTCCCAGTAGCGCGCACGCAACCTCAACTGCGGTAGAAATTAGAACTTCTACCCTTCACTATGATACAAAAGAGCAAGGATGCGTGCGCAGCTCAAAAGATGGCGGCGGTCAGGGATTCAAATCAAAGATGCGCGCGCACCTTAACAAGATGGCGGCGCTCCGGGATTCCAGTTAAAGAAGACATCATTGAAAAAGGAGGGGGATTGGCCAGTTAGCATATATAAACAGCTGATACCTGGCCCATCCCCATTCAAAAAGCCAGAGGAAGCCCTGCATAGGGCGAAACGCGTAGCTCATTACCTTGGACAGTTGCAGCTACCATAGAGGAGCCGGAAGTGACGTCATAGCTCTCAATCCAGACACGGAGAAAAAGATTACCTACCACCCACCACTGAGCGACTCCCTATGTCTTTTTAACACTTTTACAGTGCTCTATTTCTTTTATTATAAGTTTTAATCATTTTGTTTTTGTGCATCATTTTTAGTTTGTTTTTTCTTTTTTAAAATAAAGCTTTTGTATGTCCTGGCCACCAATTTGCACCCTGTGGTTTATATCCTATTATTGCATGAAGCAATCACATCCATGCTGGACATAAGGAAGACAGAAGGACTCCAAAATTGAAAAAGGAAGCCAAAGAAACCTATATCAGTGTGTACTCACACTGGTCAGTGTGAGTATTTGAATATATTTTTATCTGATATCCCCCTTTCCCCTCCCACCCTATTGCCAGGTGAAAACCAAGATACCACTAGAGGATAACACTCACATTAGCCCGTGTGAGTGATAGATATTATCTTTAATTATTCTCACAAATACCTCCCCGCATCACAGTTGTCGTTTGCATTTGTACCGATTTAACGGCTTTTCTTTCTCCTCTGGAAGGAAGAAATCACCTCTGCGGTGAGGAACATCCAAGAACTCACGAAAGATAAAGAAAGAAAAACAGAACAACAACCTACACCATAAGAAAAAGCCGCGAGTTAAAGAAACCTTGATGTAATAGAACTTACACAAGGCCGTGTGAGCTATATACCCATTTTCATATACACTTATATGTATATTTCTCTCCCACCCATCAAGTCTAGGGAAAAAGGGGAGGTCATGGGGTTTCGGATAAAATTTGATAAAGGACCTACCCATCCAAAACGGGACCTACCGTACCCGTCCGAAACGCGTAGGAGGTTGTTTGTTGCCCCCCCCCTGGGGCTATGTTTGTCATCAGATATGTTCTGAATTAAATGGATTTTGACCTTTACACCACCTGACTCCCTGGCAGTGCGCCTGTGCCTTTTTGTTCTACACCCATCAAGTCTACCCTACAGCTGATGAATCAATTGAGGTGATCTCACCATATTGATCACCAGTGAAAGAAGAAACACCTTCCCTAATAACACATACTCTTCCTCACACTGTGCTCCCCCATCTTTTTTGGTCCAATATTAATAATATAGTTAAGAGACATTGGCACATTTTAAAATAAGATGACATTTTGAAAGACTTCTTACCAAATGTACCACAGCATGTATTTATGAAAGGAAAGAATTTGAAGGACAAATTGGCACACAGTGCCTTAAAAAAAGTGGATAATGTAGACAACAATACATGGCTAACACACAAATTGATTTTTTAGATGTGATAAGTGTAAAGCTTTAAATTTGGCCAAAAGAAAACAAAGCTTTCAATCTTTTGTTACCAATTTTTTAAAAAAAAGGAGACACCTGCTGGCCGTCGGAGTGAATGGAGACCTGATTTCAGTGCTCCTCTCCCACCGGCACTATTAAAGTAATTATAAGCGGCAGAAGCGTGAATCTACCTGATCGCTATACAGCACAGCATTCATAAACATCCAGAGATGCCGATTAGTAAATCAGCTCGGACCAAAAGCCAACCGGTCACCTCTTATTTTAGGAAAAGTGGAGTGACCCCAGCTGAGAGAACTGAGATCCCCGTGCAGACATCAGACAAGGTCCCCGATATGGATCCTGTCACAGAGGAGGAAGGGGATGAAGAGACAGTCCGACGCAAAGACCTAAAAGTATTTTGTGCAGAAATGAAGAAGTTCTTCAAGACAGAACTTTGGGCACTTAGGAAGGACCTCAATGCTCTCGGAGAGCGGACTGACTCCATTGAAACAAAAATGGATAAGACAACTACTGCCCTAGCTCAAACACACGACCAAGTCACTGCATTGAACGACAGAGTCAGGTTCTTAGAGGACAAGGCGGAGGACGCTGAAAACCGCGACAGGCGGTGCAACATCAGGCTGCGGGGGGTCCTGGAAAATGTAAATGATCCTGAGGACTTTACCAATAGGTGGCTGGAACACCTTTTTCCAGATAAGCCAGACTCTGAGATATTGCTGGACCGCTGCCATAGAGCTCTGCGTGGGAAACCTCAGAGTGGTGACCCCCCTAGGGATATAGTGGCAAGATTTCACCATTTCCGCACCAAAGAGGAGGTGTGCAGGATTGCCCGGGAAGCTAAGACCCTGGAGTTCGAGGGGGTCAAGCTTCAGATATATCAGGACTTGGCCCCTACTACCCTGATCAAAAGAATGGCTCTGGCTCCTATTACAAAAGTTCTCTGAGAGCACAATATCAGATACAGATGGCTGTTTCCTTGTGCCCTCCTTTCAATTAAAAATGGTGTTGCTCACACTCTAAAAAATCCGGAAGATGGAGAGGGCTTCCTCGTCAAACTCGGTGTCACTGGAGCCATTCATAGTCCAGCACACCCCCCATCCGCTAACACCAACTCCCCTACTCCCTCATGGAACAAAGCAGGGGCCACCCATGCTAAACAGCATGCAACACCTGAGGCTTCAGGCTCCAACTGAACACTCATAACACAAGTCCACAACCTTCCATATCTCCCGATGTGAACCCCAGTCCATACCTGCTGTCTCATCAATGCCAGATGTCGCCTAGACGTACCCCTCCTGCCAGTTGTCAGCTTTAACCCGGAGCGGATCCGTATGCTGATTTTGAGCGGCAGCCATCTTGATCCGGTCCTCCTCTGAGCGGAGCGGGAACCTCAGTGGTTTTGGCGCGAAGGAGCGGTGACGTCATCTGCAAGTTCCGTCTTCACGCGAGATCTCAGCCGCAAACTGATGACGTCAGAGTAGCCGAGACCCCATTGCAGGAGACAGTTTCTACATTGCCCCGGATGTTATGAGAGGAGAGGGAGACTCGGCGGCCGAGCCCCTCTCCCCACTCTCGGGTCTCGTCCCGCTCACCTGGAGCAACTGGAAGGAGTGTATATACCCTACCATCCCCCGTTGAACTCACCATCCATGCCCCTGCCCCCCACGAGATCCCCAATAAACACTAATAAAGATTAACTCCTTATTAAGCGCTGCCCCACATAGAGTGACACAGGGTTTAAGAATCACATAAGAGATGAGTTAGTCCCATACAGTCCCATGTAGCTGAGCAACTTCTGATTAAATAAGATTAAGTAAGATTAGATGAGGTTAGTCTAAGTCCTAATATACATATACCCCTAATACAATGTACACTTGATACTTGTAATATATATAGGTAATATATGTTATATAGGATATTGTTATATTATTATTGTCATAATGTTATATATATATATATTGTTATATATTGTTATATTGGATATATAGGGTATGGGTATGATACTTATCTGTCATCTGTTTGGTTGTCAAAGGTAGGCTATAAAAGGGTATACTATGTCACGGCATAATTGTTACATCAGTATCGGAGACATTCTAGCACCCACAAATTCGTTCGGTACAGGTATGTTGGTATATATCTATATGTAGGGTAGGGTACACAGAGGGTACATACAATACACTTCATGTATTATCTTTTTCTACGCGTTGTAATTACCGTACGTATTGTATACATATGCTTTTGTATATAGGTTATTGAGTTCAGATAGGTCAACTCAGTTATTAATAAGGTTAATATATTTAATTCAGTGCTTCATTATACCACATATAGCTGACAACAACCAAGTTGGCTAAAATACGGTGTTTGTTTAAATTGTCATATCTGTCATTTATGTTTACGTAGATAGTATACGGATACTTATATAAATATTTGAAATCTGATAAGATAGTTTAATAAAAGTTGTTTAGATGCTGTTCACATTAGATAAGAACACAAACATATAGGCTCTACGGCCTACGGTTATTGCTATTCCATCAAGGTTATTCCCGTTAGCCCCGTTACTATTAATATTACTGTTTATGTTGCAATTATGAATCACTTGTATTGGTCACTATCAGTGGTACTATGTTATGGTCACTGTCACGTTTTCTGTCGCAGTTTACAAAGTATGCATTTCTTTTTTTGAAAAGGTGCCGGGGGAGGTAACCTCCTTCGCGCATGTGTCCCCTTTTTCGGTCCCCAGATCCGAGGGACCGATACCAAGACCCAGAGTGGGATGTTTCAAACACAGGAGATTGGCCCATCTTTAGGATGGAGTCGGATGACCCACCCTCTGGGCGCAAGGGCTACTCTCGGGGGCTCCCGAGATACGCCCTTGTTTTTTGTTCATCCCTTCTTACATTTTTTTCCTTTTTGTTATTATTTTCCCGTTCCCGTTTTAGCCCGCTTGTCGCTTACCCTGTTTTGTCTACCTTTCCCTGCCCTCTCCCATTCCCTTCCCTCTCTAGGATGCATGGACCCCACCCAGAACATCTAGCCGACAGGATAGACATGGACACAACCGAAAGAAACCTCAGAAATAATATCACAAGTAAGTATACAGATCATTACACGCATCATTTTTTGCACCGTAAAACATGGCGTTAACATTAATTTCTCACAATGTGAAGGGCTTTAATAGCCCAATCAAAAGAAAGCTTGCTTTTACGGATTACAAGAGAAATCAAGCGGATGTGCTGTTTCTGCAAGAGACGCACTTTAGTAATAATAACTCCCCTAAGTTCCTAGACAAGGGCTTTTCCCAATTTTACACGGCTTCAGCATCAGTCAAAAAACGAGGAGTAGCCATCTTATTTAGTAACACAATCCCATTTGTGTCCCAGACAATCAAAAAATACGCTGAAGGTCGTTTTATCATTTTAACAGGAACAATACATGAGCAGCCCATCACATTGGCCTCCCTCTACGCCCCCTGTACACAGGCTGCGTCTTTTTTTTGACAGATTCTTCCGCTTATTAAACTCAGTAACTAAGGGATATATTATAATAGCAGGAGATTTCAATATCACAATGCAATCTTCACTAGAGAGATCAGGGGGAAGTGACTCCGATAATAAAAAAGCTCAAAACTCCCTGCACAGTGCCCTAAAAGACAATCAACTAGTAGATATATGGAGGGAGCTCCACCCTACGACAAGGGACTACACTTTCTATTCCCACCCACATACCTCATAAAGCAGAATCGATTATCTCTTTGTTTCGTGCCACTTGGTTCCTAAGGTCATTCATACAATGATCCATGATATTTCATGGTCTGACCAGGCACCAATTGAGCTCAGGTGCAACAATATTCAGGCCAATCGACCAGGCGCAAACTGGAAACTCAATGAGTCTATCCTTAAAATACCTGAAACTTGCGAAACAATAGGTCAAGAAATAACTCAATTCTTTGAGATAAACACAGGCTCTGTGGAGTCCCATATGGTTTAATGGGAGGCTCATAAAGCAACTTTAAGGGGCATATTAATCAATCTCACTGCCAAAAGAAAACGAGTGAGGGACTCCAAAATTCGGACGCTCCAATCCAAATTGCATTCCTTCTTATCGAGCCACAAGATTAATCCTGATCCACTTACGACACAGGAACTTAAAGATACAAAAATTTAATTAAATACGTTATTGACTTCCCGGGCGGATAATTCCCTATGTTGGTCTAAGAGGAAGTTTTATGAAAAAGCTAACAGGCCGGATACGATGCTAGCTCGCGCACTGAAAGATAGGCAATCTAAGTTTAATATCCAAGCTATACGCTTAAAATCGGATATACATACGGCCGACCCTAAAAAAATAGTAGAAGAATTCGGTTCATATTATGGTTCCCTATACGATGGTAAGAAGGTGGCACATAATAACAACACGAGCAGAGCACTGAGAGATTTCTTAGCCAGCTAAAAACTAGAGAGATTGACAGAGTCTGACAGAGAAGCTATGGGCGCTGACTTCACATTAGAAGAAGTGTCGCAAGCTATTAAAGAACTCAAGCCATCAAAAGCACCAGGCTCCGATTGCTTCTCGGGGCTATATTATAAGAAGTTCTCTAATTTACTCGCCCCACGGTTGCTCCAATTGTTCAATGCTATATTAGCAGGAGCCCCAATCCCTGTTGACATGCTGCGGGCGTCTATATCACTTATACACAAACATGGCAAGGATCCGCTAAATTGTAAAAGTTATAGGCCAATCTCACTAATCAATACCGATATAAAAATATACGCTAAATTACTGGCCAATAGATTAAGTCTAATCCTACCCAGACTAATACACCCAGATCAGGTCGGTTTCATTAAGGGGAGGCAGGCAGCGGATAACACCCGACGATTTATTGATCTGCTGGAATTAGCAAATAAAAATAACACACAAAGCATGTTATTAAGTCTGGACGCGGAAAAAGCTTTTGATAGGATAGACTGGCCTTTTTTAAAAGAGACGCTCGCGGCATTCGGCTTCGGAGATCAGGTGAGTGGAGCGATTATGTCACTATACTCAGGCCCATTGGCTAGGGTTATACATCAGGGCTTTCCCTCTGCCCCATTTCAAATTCAAAGTGGCACGAGACAGGGATGCCCGTTATCTCCCCTCCTGTTTGCTCTATGTATCGAACCTCTGGCAACACGTATTCGAGACATTCCGGATATCTCAGGGTTAAACGCGTACTCTCAATCACATAAAGCGGCCCTGTACGCAGACGATATCCTATTGATCATCTCAAAACCCCTCACGTCATTACCTAACCTATTCGACCTACTAGACAAATTATCTAAGATCTCTGGGTTCAAAATAAACCAATCTAAGTCTGAAGCTCTGTATATCAATCTCCCTGGACACACAGAGAAACTACTGAAACTAAATTTCAAATTTAACTGGCAAAAGAACTCTATAAAATATCTGGGGATCCACATCACCAAAGATGCAAAAAGCATCTATAATGCAAATTATCCCAACCTAATTCGGACCTTAAAGCAAGACCTCATTAGATGGTCTTCCAAGAAGATATCTTGGATTGGAAGGATACACAGCGTTAAAATGAATTTACTTTCCCGTATCCTTTACCTCTTCCAGATATTACCGGTGCCACTCAAACTGAAGGATGTACTCTCACTTCAGTCTGAAATCTCTAACTTTATCGGGGGAGGGAAAAAAACGAGAGTCAACAAAGTAAATATGAAAAGACCTACCTTAGTGGGTGGCTTAGCGGTACCCTGCCTGTTATCATATTATAAAGCGGCTCAATTAAGTCATATTATACAATGGCATTCTGATCCTAAACTAAAAAGATGGGTGGAGCTAGAGAGGGCTGCTTGTGTCCCATTAGAGCTTCACAACCTGATTTGGCTACCTAAAACTGCAAGAAAATTGGCTATGCTACCGCTCACCTCAATGACCAACTCCATATCGGTCTGGGAAGGAACGAGATTAAAAAACTCACTTACCTCAGGAAATTCTCTGATGTCGCCCATTTGGAACAACCCCGGTTTTGCGCCTGGCCTTATTGGTAACAATCACTCAATTTGGAAGCTAAAAGGATATAACAGACTCAAAGACTTGGAGGGCTATAATCTAAAAATCAAATCATTCGATCATATCAGATTAGAAAAAGACATTCCCCATGTTGAATTTTATAAATACCTCCAACTTAGAGCATTTTATAATAAATCCGCCCCTGACAAATTTTGAAAAGCTCTGTCGGACAGAAACCGACACTAAGGGACTTATATCTATGATATACGGAGAGGTAATCGAGTCTGTAGCTTCAAAACAACAAATACCATCATTCCGTAATCAATGGGAAATAGACCTAGGGGAGACCCTAGAGGATGAAGAATGGAACACCATATTCTTGGCTACCGCAAAAAGTTCTATATGCAACACACTGAAGGAGAACGCATATAAAATTCTTATGAGATGGTACCTCACCTCACTCAAATTATCGAAATTCATACCAGGGTCCTCCCCATTGTGTCCTAAACAATGTGGAGGAACAGCTGACCTGTTACATATGCTGTGGTCCTGCCCGCGGATATTCCTAGTTTGGGAACAAATCAGGAATTGGATCCAGAGGATTTTTGACCTCTCTATTCCCTCAGACCCGTGGCTGTTTCTGTTACACAGACCCTTAAAATGCCTATCAAAGTCGCATAATAAACTAATTGCACATTTCGCAATAGCCACGCGGTGCGAGATTGCAGCATTATGGAAACGCCCCGATATTCCAATTATCCCAAAGATTCGGAATCGTATTTGGTTTATTTGCCAGATGGAATAGTTAACGAGCTTAGTTAACGACACTGGCGACAATTACCTAAAAGTCTAGGCTCCTTGGCTAGCTCAGACAGACATCCCTGGGGTAGAGCGTAACACAATTTGGCTATAATAGTAATAAATGCGCTCTCCTACAGAGAGGTGAAGACCTTGCTCACAATAGATACCTCACACACTATGAGATTACTCATCTATACCTTACTCCGGCTTCTGCAGCTAATCGGCGGTACTAAGGACGTTTCAACAGCCCTCAGTGGCCGTTCCATCCACTCCCCCCGATCTCCCATTCCTATCCTTCATCCCTTCCCTCTTCCCTCCCCCCCTCCGCTTTTTTTTTTTTGTCTCTCCTATTTATTATTGTTATTATTTTCCCCCAACCCCTCACAATAAGTGTGACTATCCCCACCCGCACGGTTAAATAGGGCTCGAGAAACCGTGTGGGCCTGTTATGCGGAAATTAATGTTTACCATATGCTACCTTGAACAATGTTTGTCTGAATGATTTCTTATGTATAACAAGCATGTATTCATCAATAAAATACAAGTTATAAAAAAAATAAAATAAAAAAAAAGAGCTTTATTAATTGCAGGAGCGATCATGTGGTTTATATTCTCACATCTCCACGCGGCCTACAATATATGGGACGCACAAATTGCACACTTAGAACACGAATCCTTGAACATGTTAGAAATATAACACTAGGACTTGAGTCTCACAATGTTTCTTTACACTTTAAAAGATATCATGGATCAGACCCTTTAGGTCTGACTTATGTAGCCATTGAACAGATTAAACGTAACTGGAGAGGGGGAATAGAGTTACAGATTTATCTCAACGTGAGTCGTTCATCGGTTGCATACTCTACAACCCATTTAACTAAATGTGGAGTTGGATATTAATGCTTTTTTAGTACAGATGGAGTATGATTCATTAACACTATCCTCTAGGAAACTGCAGCCTCAATGGAGACTGACCGGGGCCGGACCACAGTTTGCTCACGCCCAAAAGTCTAGTACACAAATTTCCCATCTGGATTAACACAACGGGGGTCCCTGCTTCTGAATGGAACTCCAGCTGCGTTAATCCTACCGGGCCACCACCAGTCTGGAAGAGCTGCGAAGAGAGAGCCGAGAGAAGCGGTCCCTCTCCCTGCATAGCTCTGACCGGCGATCGTGCTGTTTTTATTTCATTTTTATTACATAGTATTGAAGCAGGGATATAAAAGGAGTAATAGGTGCGCAACCATATACAGTGCTGTTGAGGGTGTGAAAGTGCACTAAAATGATAATAGTGATAACAAATGTACAAAATTATACGTGAACTGGTGAAGGAGCGTCTGCAGCTGAAAAAGGGATGGCTCAACACCACCAGGAGCTAAAATAGAGAAACAAAAAGAAAACAGCGCACAACCCTCATAGTGAAGTAAATCAAGGATAAAAATGTATTAAATATCAAAGGATAGTTAATGTGCGTACATCAGGGAAATAGTAAAACAGCATTTCATGGGACAAATTACCCATACACCACACCAACATGAAGATCTGGACAATCACGGATCATCAGTCATCAGGCTCCACAGGTAAGGACAATCACAGGTCACCACAGCCATGAAGCTGATCCACAGGTGGGGTGCGGTGAGGGCAGCAATCAAGTCCCAAAAATCAAAGTCCCTCAGAGGCTAGTCTCAGTCCATCTCCACCACGGCAAACTGACTCCACGTGTAGCTCTGGGGCTTCCGTCGGCGCTCGGGTGACGTCACTGAGGGGCGTCGCGCCGAAATTGACAGATCCGCAGGGAGTCTGCGAAGCTGAACCGCATTAATTTCAGGTCCTGCTTACCGAGGTACAGGAGAAAGGGAGGTGAAGGTAGAGCACTGCAAAAGCAAAATGGCTGGAGGCAAAAATAAAATAAAAATAATCTACTTTATTGGGCAATTATGCCATGAGAACTGACAGACACAGTTTAAAAAGAACTCTGACGCGTTTCCTGCCGTGGAGGCGCTTTATCAAAGAGTGCTGGTGTTCATTCAGTGCCTGGTAATATAGTGGTCTGATGTGAGTACACACCTTCAAACCAAATGGTTTCAATTAAATAATCAAGAGGTCAGAAATAACATGGATTGAACAGCTCGTGTGCAAAGTTTCAAAACCCAAGGTTGCTGCATCACAGCTGATCACTGACCAGGCAAGAAATGAACTATGTTTAAAAACACATAACATAACAAAAGTGAACATTTGTAGATGAACCAAACATATACATCATATATATCTATCTCCAAAGCAAATAACATCTCATGAAACAATATAGAAATAAAATAATATATTGACTCAAAAGGTGAAATAATAATAAACTAAAAAATCATACATGTGAAAAAATAATAATAGACATTGAAAATAAAAAAATAAAAAATTATATATATAACATAAAAAAATCAAAATAATAAAGAAATAAAATAAATAAATAAAAAGTGTATATGTGAATATAAAAACCAATAAAAAATAGAAATAATAAAAAAATATTCTAAACAATGAAATGTTAGAAAACCCTTCTTGGAAGTATATAACAATTATGTCATCTTAGACCATATCATAATAGAATATTGACAAATAAATAAGGCATAATTAGAAAAATACTCTACAGTACACAATAATAAATAGAATGTAAAGAAAATATATTAATGATTATAATAATATATATATAATTCATAAAGTCTATTGAATTACACATATATAGATCAACACCATATTAATTCACCATATGTAATATGAAAAGAGGAGTCACAATAAAATTGAATATGACAGACAAAGAATAATAATCCTAAATAAATTGAATCAAAGGAAAGAAGATTAATAGTCATAACTAATGAATCAGATGTACTGGATGAAAGGAAATTATAACTAAAGGTCAAAAAGATCAGGAGAAATTTTATGCAAACTTAGATAATAATAGTTAATAATTAATAATGTATCCAAATCTATAAAAAATGTTTAAACTCCCAATCACTATTGATACCTGAAGGGTACAAAGTATCTAAGGTATAAATCCAGTACATCTCTTTCTTGTTCAACATATGTAGTCTGTCGCCTCCCCGAACCGGGGGATCTATCTGGTCTATGCCAGAGAAAGAGACATTCTTGATGGTACCTTTTGGGCATGTGGAGAAATGTCTTGAGACTGGATGTGATACAGTAGGTCTTGTCTTTTGATGGCACGAACATGTTCCATAATCCTTTGTTTTAGTGGTCTAATAGTTCGGCCAACATAGCCCCTATCACATCCACATCTCAGGACATAAACTGTATAACTTGAATTACAATTCAAAAAATTCCTAATTGTTCGAATGGTTTCGGGAAAAACACAGGTCACTTGTTTAATGGGATTGGCATATTTACATATTACACATTGACCACATGTATAAAACCCTTTGGGAATATTCTGTATTCGCCTTTGCTGTGTTCCAGAATTAAATAAACTTGGAGAAAGAAACGACCCCAGGGATTTTGCTTTTCTGAAAACAAATTTAGGTTTACTGTCAAGAATGATTTTGAGATCACTGTCCAATTTAAAGTGTCCCAGTGTTTGTGTATAATAGATCTTTTTGGTCAGATTGCCTACTTTGTTGTGTAATAAATAAAGGAGTTGTTACCTCATCATTCAATAATTTCTGTCTGGAATGTCCCTTACGTTTCAACTGAAAATCCTTTCTGTCCAAAAGTTTAACTGAATCAAAAGCATCACTGATATGAGACTCTTGATAGCCTCTAACCCTGAATCTAGAGATTAAATCCATAGACTGTGTATAAAAGGCTTCGTCTGTAGAACATAGTCTTTTGAGTCTGATAAACTGTCCTTTTAAAATGCCTTTTTTCAGAAATCTTGGATGATTGCTATCAGCTCTTAAATAGGAGTTACGGGCATTGGGCTTTCTGTATATGTCGGTTTGTATGTTCCCCTGTATGTCCACGTACAGCATAAGATCTAAAAAATAAATGTGATTAATATTTTCTTGAAAAGTAAATTTTAAATTGTAAATATTAATATTGAGTTGGTGAATAAATGTGTTAAGTGAAATAAGGTCCCCATCCCAAATGAATAAGAACCTAAATTTGTTTTCAGAAAAGCAAAATCCCTGGGGTCGTTTCTTCCTCCAAGTTTATTTAATTCTGGAACACAGCAAAGGTGAATACAGAATATTCCCAAAGGGTTTTATACATGTGGTCAATGTGTAATATGTAAATATGCCAATCCCATTAAACAAGTGACCTGTGTTTTTCCCAAAACCATTCGAACAATTAAGAATTTTTTGAATTGTAATTCAAGTTATACAGTTTATATCCTGAGATGTGGATGTGATAGGGGCTATGTTGGCCGAACTATTAGACCACTAAAACAAAGGATTATGGAACATGTTCGTGCCATCAAAAGACAAGACCTATCACATCCAGTCTCAAGACATTTCTCCACATGCCCAAAAGGTACCATCAAGAATTTCTCTTTCTCTGGCATAGACCAGATAGATCCCGCGGTTCGGGGAGGCGACAGACTGCATATGTTGAACAAGAAAGAGATGTACTGGATTTATACCTTAGACACTTTGTACCCTTCAGGTATCAATATAGATTGGGAGTTTAAACATTTTTTATAGATTTGGATACATTATTAATTATTAACTATTATTATCTAAGTTTGCATAAAATTTCTCCTGATCTTTTTGACCTTTAGTTATAATTTCCTTTCATCCAGTACATCTGATTCATTAGTTATGACTATTAATCTTCTTTACTTTGATTCAATTTATTTCGGATTATTATTCTTTGTCTGTCATATTCAATTTTATTGTGACTCCTCTTTTCATATTACATATGGTGAATTAATATGATGTTGATCTATATATGTGTCATTCAATAGACTTTATGAATTATATATATATTATTATAATCATTAATATATTTTCTTTACATTCTATTTGTTTTTGTGTACTGTAGAGTATTTTTCTAATTATGCCTTATTTATTTGTCAATATTCTATTATGACATGGTCTAAGATGACATAATTGTTATATACTTCCAAGAAGGGTTTTCTAACATTTTATTGTTTAGATTATTTTTTTATTATTTCTAATTTTTATTGGTTTTCATATTCACATATACACTTTTTATTTATTTCTTTTATTTCTTTATTATTTTGATTTTTTTATGTTATATATATAATTTTTTATTTTTTTATTTCCAATGTCTATTATTATTTTTTCACATGTATGATTTTTTAGTTTATTATTATTTCACCTTTTGAGTCAATATATTATTTTATTTTTATATTGTTTCATGAGATGTTATTTGCTTTGGAGATAGATATATATGATGTATATGTTTGGTTCATCTACAAATGTTCACTTTTGTTATGTTATGTGTTTTTAAACATAGTTCATTTCTTGCCTGGTCAGTGATCAGCTGTGATGCAGCAACCTTGGGTTTTGAAACTTTGCACACGAGCTGTTCAATCCATGTTATTTCTGACCTCTTGATTATTTAATTGAAACCATTTGGTTTGAAGGTGTGTACTCACATCAGACCACTATATTACCAGGCACTGAATGAACACCAGCACTCTTTGATAAAGCGCCTCCACGGCAGGAAACGCGTCAGAGTTCTTTTTAAACTGTGTCTGTCAGTTCTCATGGCATAATTGCCCAATAAAGTAGATTATTTTTATTTTATTTTTGCCCCCAGCCCTTTTGCTTTTGCAGTGCTCTACCTTCACCTCCCTTTCTCCTGTATTTGCTACGGTATTGTAGCACGCTTGTCCGGTCGTTCCTTCAGCTGTTTCATCAGGAAGATTTCCTCCAGAGCTGATTCGTGGTGCTCGTTTAGCCAGCGCAGTGTCGGTGCTTTGACCACTTCACCTGTGCATCAACGAGAGTCAAGACCCGACCGAGTAGACCTGCATTCAGTTGCGGATGGTTGCCGGTCACCCCTCAGCGCCCACCACCTGCACAGCATCGGACCATCGCGCGGGTGAGTCTACGGCGTCTGGTGGGACAAAAGGAGGCTCATCTTGCAGGTCCCTGCCCTAACTCCTTCTTGGGCTGCCCGGGTTGCCATCCCTGCGGTCCGAGGTGGGAGGTTCCAACTCCCTCGGTTACCATTCTGAGGTGGGAGATTCGGCCCCCTCGGTCCCAGCACCGAGGTGGGAGTATTACTCCCTCGGACACAGCACCGAGGTGGGAGCGAGGCTCCCTCGGATGCGGTCTGTGCAGGGGAGACAGCCAGCTGGGAGACGTGAGGGTCCTCGCGACGGGGTACAGGTGAGGTGGTTCCAGCATTGACTGTGCGCTATCTTGGGCTTCACTGGAGGAGCCACGGTTTCAATATTTATCCATACCGGCACATTGTCTTCATTATTTATTTATTTATTCATCTATATTTGACTTCGCAGTATTGCAGCATCAGTGTGGGGGCTTCTCTCCCATTTTTTCTATTTTTTACTGAGGTACAGGCCTCCATATCAGGTGCCAGTATCTCCTGCATATTTAAATGTACCGCGTCACGGCCCACGTTACAAGGACATTTAAACTTGCAGGAGATACCGGCCCCCCATACTCCGGCCTGTAACAAACGGTATTTAAAATACGATTTGCCTTACTAAATACCATTTCTTCTTCACAAATTTTAACACGTTCGATTTTTCAATGATAACATCGAAGCTACTAGAAGAAGCCCCTTCATTCACAAAATACTGTATGAAAGTAATGCACAATAAAAACAGATATTCTTTTCTGCAAGGTGATTTTTTTAGCGAGAGGGTGCCAATCGAATATTGAGGGAATGGGCATTCCAGAAGTGTGGGGTAGTAAGCGATAAAGGTTTTAGGTGGGAGAGGGCTTTAAATACAAAAGGATTAGACAAAAGACATCCTTCAGCAGAACGCAAAAGACAAGCAGATGTACAGCGAGAAATTAGGGCTAGAATGTAAAGAGGGGCAAAAAAGTGTATAGCCTTTCAAGAGGGAAGGGTCATTATGCAAGTACAGATGTACAGTAGTAAGTCTTACTGCCTCCATTGCCGCAGACCAACAGGCTAAAATCTGCGGCACCCAAAAGCAGTACATTTTGCGGCCCGGGAGGATTAAAGCAGTGTTAATCGTCCTGAGGCAGCCAGTCTGTAGTAACTGCATAGAGGAGTCCCAGAGAGAATCGGTCTCTCTCTCTCTTTGTGTCTCCATGAGCAGCTCTTTCCACGATCTAATGTTTTATCATTTTTATTTTTATATTCTGTATTGAAGCAGGGGGTCGCTGGAAGTGAACTCCATTCATTTCCACTCCAGGGAGCCCCTGCTTCCTGAAATATACATAGGGGGTGCCGGTAGCTGCTTCGGCTGGGGTTTAAAGATCCAGCACCAAGCTATGTGGGCCCGGCTAGAGCGGCTCTTGGCGCCCCCAACAGTGGTCTATATCTCTGAAAGCAGGGGGTCCGCGGAGACTCGCTGCTTCAGTACAATATAGAAAAATTTAAATAATAAAACACAGTAAACCATTAAACATACACCAGAGAGGGGTTTCAGTAGGATTTAGACAGATTCAGGAGAGAGTAAAGTGATTCTAGCAGCAGCAGACTGTATAAAAGAATGATAGAACAAAACAAAAAAGAGCACAAAGATACACTATACAATAAAACAAGTTATACAACCTTGATGTATGATCCTGTGGGGGATGCAGCTCTCAGAAACCGGTCTCCAAGTTTGTTTTAAAGATAGCACATGAAAAAATGAGGCGCAAACACCCCCAGGAAAAAAACTATGTGACTTGTAAACGTGTGGATAAAAGTGAATATACACTCCCAAAAAAACACTAAGCAGTTCTTCCAGGTTCAAACGAAAATGCCACATATCCTTGTGAAAAATACCAAAAAGAAAAAAGAACATAGTGTAAACTGTTTTAATAATGACACGCATCAAAAAGCATGAAATGCACTCACAGAATGGATGATATAAACGAGCACTGGGTGTTATTTCCACCTGGACACCGGCGCCTCTCGATGCCGCAATCCAGGGCTCAGGTGATCATGCAGTGTGAAGTTTCTGCAATGATCCTCTCAGCTGGCTGATGTCCCGTATGTCAATAGTACCTGCTGAGGTGGGAGGCGCTTGCGCACTGAGTCTCCTCAGAATCTCCCAAATCATACAGGTCTGTCTGAACTACTCTCCGTACAATACCCACAAAACAGAAGACTCGCATATATCCGTGATAGATCAAAACTGGCTATGGAAAAACAGCCAAGTGGAGTAGTGTCTAAAAATGTGCAGCTGTAAAAATGCAGATACATAAACCCTACGCGTTTCACCATTCTAACGGTTTCCTCAGGGGTTCTTCCGTTTCCTAAGGGTGTTTGTGTCAGGATCCGTGATCCGCGACGCGCTCGGCGCACCCGGTGCTTATCACAACCCGTTATTGGGCCCCCCGTTCCTCTCATCAACCGTGACGCTCCTCTTCCTCCTCCTGTGACCAGCCGCCATATTATGGGCGCGCGTGCATCACGTGCAGAGCTAAATACGTTTCCCTCTGGTCCCGCCTCCAGACTCCGCTCACTTGGTGACATCATCGGCGCGCAGAGAGCACATACGGTGCACGGTCAGTGCGCGCATGAGTCGCGTCATCTGGCATCATCAGGGATTCTTCTCACACCTATCTCCTGCACCCAAACTACAAATCAACCTTACTGACCCACCTCCTTCTGACTGCTGCCTCATTGGTTCCTCTCTCATTTATATGCTCAGCTGGCCCACTGGCAAATCGGCTGAGCATAAATCTTCCTATGTGCGAAGTGTTCACTGCTACCCGTGCCTCCACAGTCTTGTTTTGTATGGTTCCTAGCTTCTACGTTCCTGACCCCGGCTATTCTTTTGGACTATGCACTTTTACGCTCCTGACCCCGGCTACCAACGACGATCCGCACCTCTCCAATCCAGACCACGGCTAAGTACCTACAACGATCCACAGCTCTCCAACCCTGACCTCGGCAAGTAACTCTGACTATCCTTACTTCTCCAACCCTGACACGGCTACCTCGACCAATCTACACTCCAGACGCGCCCACGAGGCTGTGGGTTGGTGTTTATAAATATCCCCAACTTGGCCTCGCGGGCACGCCTTGTTTATGGTGAGCACTCCCTTACAAGGGGCATCTAATTTTTCATGTATAAAAGAGTATTCACTTCCTATACACAAGTCACACAACTGAAACAATACGGAATATAAGCTTTCCCAAAATGTGGTCCAAATAGAATTAATTGCATTTCTGCAATGGAAAACAAATGTAAATTCTGTTCGCAAGAACAAGATCATTTAAATGGGACATTTCTGCATTCTTTAACTGTGAACTAAAGAGTAAGTCATAGGTTATAACAGGAAGAGTTGACAAAACACTTCTATTTAAAATTATTTTTAAGGTATTATTATTATTATTACTATTCTTATTAAGTATTATTAAGGATTTTTAGATCTAAGAATATGTTTATTGCACAAATATATTTTAAGGGTGAGTGTGCAATAGTACTATATTTGCCAGACAGTTGTATGTATGTGTCACATTTTAATGGGGCTCCTTGTATTACTTAATTGTATGTAACTTCTAAACAGTGCACAATTAGAACAGTGCCTATTTTCCTACAATTGATTTCAAGTTGCACCTTGCATTAGTATTAAAGTGCTACAGGTGTATTACAAGCAGCTACTTTAAACCTCACTAATTATTGCAAAAGAATACCCTTCTGTTGAGAATTGTTACACTTGGCTGAGGGTCTACTGTTATGCAGCCATAAACTCGAAAAAATAAGTGTGACATGGAAAATTGGCATCCCAGGTCTAACTTATTTAATCAAAGCTGGATCTGGCAAAAGTGCTGCTGGTTGACGACCAATTAAGCACACGTTGAGTTCTCTACATGGGAACATTACATATTTGTCATTGAAAACTTGTTCCATAAACACTGATTATTTTTGGCGTCTGCAAGACTGCATTCAAAAACCAAGATCCACACTGCTCCATTAAGTCACTTCACATGGCGTTAACTGAACTTAATATCAGGTTAAGACTAGCCGTGTTTATTTAAAGGACATAATGGTAAGCCACATTTTCTCCCATAAAAAGAATAGTGTTAAATATAACGAACGTTAGTTGTAATGAGATGCAAATGGTATCCAAATTGGGCATTATCAAAACATTGCAGAGCCACTAAAGTCCGTTGAAGTTAACATGAGGACTTAACATTAAGTTAGTTAGGTCATACCTAAATTTGACGTTACTCACATCCAGACCATGTAATAGGGCTTTTACAGGGTCTGGATGGGTGCAGCAGCAGAGTTAGGTAAAATATAACTATAGCGCTGTTTCTCCCACCCTATGGGAGATGTGGCAGCTACTAAGTGTGTGTGGTGCTTTACCTGTGGCTCACAGGAGGCCTGAACCTCCGCTGCTCGGAGCATGGGGTATACCTGGATTGTCTGGTGACAGCGCCTCCACTTGGACCCAATGCAATAAGTACACACAGCGTATATGATAACAGGTTTACTGAACATGCAAACAACAGTACACAGAATAACACAGGCCTCACAGGGCCGTACTCCCACACTGTGCCGCCTGTCCAACCACCCTGTCCACTTGTGCCCTGGGCACTCAATCTCCCAGTCTCCACAGGAGCCAACCCACCCAATGTATGTGTGAAAGCACTGTCCACAATCAATGTTAGATTGGTGCACTTGTAGATGGGGTATGATACCTGCCGAGTGCTCCGGCATTCTGTACCACCGACTGAAGAGAAATAGCCTGGTCCCACGCCGTCGCCGTCAGTGATTGCGTCTGCTTCCACGTGGGGTGCTATCCAGCTGGAGGGTCCCACCTTGATGAGAGTCTCTAGCCTTGCGGTGGTGGTCTGGTCCCAGACCACAGGCCGCATCTGCTGCGCGGCGTCTTGCTGTGTCCCTAACACTATGGTGGCTAATTGGGGCAGTGTGCCTATCTAAGGGCCTGTCCCTGTAGCAGCCACAAACTTATAGGTGAGTCGGGGCATAGCGGGGGCCTATAAGGGAGTCTCTGGTCTAGTGCAGGGACCTACTGACAACCTGCACCTACACCCTCACCCTTCCGTGTCCCAGCTCTGACTGGCGTGGTTTCAGCGTGCCAAATATATCAATCCTCCGGTGCAGGGAACCCTTGCGGCCCTATTGGCTAAGCTTAACCACCTGAAATATGTCCCAGAGGCTCATGGGGGTTGTAGTTCCCCATGTGGAGCCTATAGGTAACATGGCTGCCGCTTGCAAAGCTTCTGGCATGCACACGCCTCCTGTGATGGCCGCCGCAACGCAGGGTTCCTCCTGCACATGCGCTAGACGTTACTGCACATGCGCACGCATACTCAAAATGGCCACGCCCTCGGCAGAGCTCCGTCGACCAGATCGCCATCCCGCCTGCCGCTGCGCACCCTGCACATCCCCAGCACTCACCGGATGCACCCGATCACCTCCCTTCACTCTCCCCAGCCTCCGTTGCCAGCCGTAGCCGCCCAGGAGGTAAGGGGACCCAGGGGGAATCTGGTTACATAACTAACTCTAACTAACCAATTCCCCTTTCCTCTCCTCTCTTTTTCCCTTTCAATTAATGACCTATTTCAGGGTCTGGATCAGAGCCATATTAGATTGTACTTAACATCATGCTACTGAAAATAAATTCAACAATAATGTGACGTCGTTGTTATTGCATATAATTCACTTGGAGAATACTATGTTGACTCAGTGAAGATAACTTCCGTTCCTGTCCTATATAATGTCAAATTATGAGCTCTGACCTAACAGTGATTTGTGGAACTAGCTCAAAGAGAGAACTACTACTTGCCAAGGAGCAAAGAAACCGATTCCTTATTCTGGTCCTTAGGTCAAATCCTTAGCAAACCACAGATTGTCTGTGGTTTCCTCTTTCTAATTTCCCATTGCATCCCTCGTCATGGCAAAAGCGTCTATCATGATGGAAGGACTCTTACGCTGCCTCTATTACATGTAAAAAAAACCACACTCAATAACACTTACATGTGCATAACATAATGTTTAATAAAACTGAATATGCAATTTTATTTTTATATATATATATATATATATATATATATATATATATATATATATATATATAATCTCAAATGAAAATATCACTTGTGAGCACATTCACACGTCTTAGACAGGTCTGCAACCCATCTTTTCACCATTATCACCTAGCATACAGTGCTACCACAGCAGGAAGGGATTCTGGGAAATGACATGCAAATGAGCATACGGTATATATATCTATATATATCTAGTACAACACAACAATCTTAAACTATCCAGTAACATATAGATCAATAAAGAACATGTGCAGAAACTCATTCACGATCCTTTGGATTTAAGGATATTTCCTTACTTAGATTCCTATCCCATATAGCTAATTGTCCACATATAGATGACCATTGACTTTAAGCACTACACATAAAGTAAAGATACATTTTATTACTCATCAGTCTCATAAATAAGTATTTTGTTACTTTAAAGCCACCTGTCCAGTTAATACACAATAATCAATCACCGTACAAGCCACACACACATATTAGATACAAGTCTCCTGTATTCCTAGATTATATGCCAGTAATTACATTGTCCCTCATCTAGCTAAAAGCATTTTATGTCTGTGTGTATGCATGTGTAGCGGGTGTACCCCAGGGGTACTACAACTACGTGTGCTGCTGTCACTTGTGAGGCTAACAGGAGGCCTGAACCTCCACCACTGGGAGCCTGAGGTATACTTACACACGGTGCAACGCCTCCACTGATGAGGGATCCCAACGTGTTGGGAGTGTTCCCTTACCAGACCAACAATACAATAAATACACACAGTTGGATAAAACAGTGTTTACTGAGCATGTACTATAACTTCTGCATAACTCTCATTGCATAAACATCATTACATCATTCATCATCATTATCATGGTACCACCCCACATGTCAATCATGGCGTTACTCCACATATTAGTCAATGCATCACCCTTTATCCTTGATGTACCAATGTGCCAGGGCACTTAACCTCTGAGTGTCCACCAGCTATAAAGTTAATGATAGTGTGAGGGATAGCACTTCCCTGTGTTGGGGCCCGTTGGTGCACTTATACTACTTCCCTGGTCATAGTCCTGACCAGGATAATCCTTGATAATCAGCAGCTCTGCAACGTGGTCCCACGGCGCGACGCGCTGCTCCTTGCAGGAATTATTACACTGTCT
The DNA here is from genome assembly GCF_040206685.1 of Ascaphus truei. NCBI lineage: Eukaryota > Metazoa > Chordata > Amphibia > Anura > Ascaphidae > Ascaphus > Ascaphus truei. The sequence continues at coordinate 134,882,920 of NC_134484.1, read as the reverse complement.
GACTCCCCAGGGGAGGGATCCCCAGCCAGATGATCCTTTGAGTTTCAGTCTCTGCTATGGAGTCAGATACTCTTTCAGCTACATGCTGTACCGACAGTCAGGCACTGTCCTGCAGCATCTCTCTCTCTCTATGAGTATAGTGAATGAGTCCCTAACTTAAGGCCTTTCCCTATATCATACAGTTATTCTACCGTGTCTCTAGGGACTAACTGGGCCCTGGGGGTTTACCTCTGGCCTAGTCCCTGGAGCACTGCTCCGTGGACAATACCTGCACCTTCAGTGTCCAGATCTTGACTCCCAACTTTCTGTCCCAGCAGGCAGTAGTCTTTCCTTCCTTCAGAAGCAATCCAGCCATCCCATTGGCTATCATGTGTCACCAGGCAGCTTCTCCCTAAGCATCATGGGAGTTGTAGTCTCTCTGCTGCACAATTAACATTGGGGCCGCGTGCGCATAGTACACTGCGCATGCGCGACTCTAATGGCCACCACAAGGTGCCCTTTGCCTGCCTTAACCAGCAAGTACCCCTAACTTGCACTCGCCGCTTCTGCGCATGCCCAACTCTGCGCTTGTGCGCGCGCAGGCCAAACATGGCAAACAAACTTTCCTGGTAGCATACATGTTCCTTTCCTACATCAGTTCACCTAGCTAAAAGCCTGTCCTGATGATCTCAGCAGCACCTCCAAAAATGTAACGGTGTTCCCCCCCCCCAATCTCACATTGGCCCCTTACGTGAGGAAACTGCCCCATGTTACATGTAATGTAGTGTGGTGCACCTGCTGTCTTACAGAACTCCTGAGTCTTCCGTGGTAATATGGGGAAATACATCAGGACTGGCTCATGAGGTAATGCTGAGAACTACTCACTTCTGGTACAGCGCCTCCATCTCTTCCAGGTCCCCACGACAGCAGGGAGGAGTCTCTGGAAGAGAACCTCTGGGAATGACTCCACTCTCAGGCAAGAAGATGTTGGACATTCTTTATTAACATCATTAGTGGCAGACTGCCCATCATTGTGGCCGGTCTCTAGCCGCAAATCATCATAAAGGTTGCCCACTTCAAGGAAGTCCCTAGACACCACTCCTAGTCAGGGCCCTAGAAGCTGTCCTTGCTCTTCCCTTACTCTCTAATAGAGTAAGGGGAATAGTCTGCCCACCTCTCCCCTAGGGGAGGGCCACAATCCTTGCCAGAGCCCTGGCAGTGTGTTGGGTTAGACAGTCTCATTCAGGTGGGATAAGACACTCACACGCACTAAATTCAGGCAGTGTTGCATACTATATAGCTCCAGTAGGCACCACCTCTGTGTCACTGTAATTGGACACAGAGCATGATGTCACTTCCTTCACTACACAATACACATCACAGGGGATGAGGGCAAACCTCATGATTACTCCTGGCAAACCTGCCCTTTTAACAGGGATTATTGCACAGGAGGAGAGAGGCATGTAACCCCAAAATTGCACAGGGCTACACGTGAAAAGGAGTTATTCGTGGGGAGTATGAGACGAACAAGGGGTATAGCGATAATTAAAGCTGAACTACAGAGTGGGGCAAAACAGTATGGAAACATGAAGGTTTGAATATTGCTTACCTTCATACTGTACCATCTGCACATCCAGTCAATCTTGTTTTTAAAGAATGCATCACTGTATTGTTTCACTGTAAAGTTGATTCACAAATTGACTTTGGGTACCTCTGCCTTTTAAGTACTGAGTATACACATTATATTAAGCAATCACAATGCAGCTACCCACCTCTTTGTTTATTAACATGTGACCAATGGGTTGCACATTATAGACTCAATGCCTTAAAAAACTATTGTCTACAGTGCAGGCACATTTCTGTTTTATACATACTGTACAAGTACTAAAAATGTGTCTTCTGACTATATTTTGCAGTTATGGGCACACATCACTTCATCATCCAAAAGTCAGCACAAGCCCTGCCGCCAGGCTATCGGCATTGCTACTACCTTACCATGGCAGGAAATATAAAATAAAGTGCAGGACCTCTCATACTATAGTATAAACGTATAAATGTATTGCCATGATACCATATATATGCCAATTCATTTATACGTTTATACTATACTATGAGAGGTCCTGCACTTTCTTATATGTTTCCTGCTTACTAAATCAGTATTTCTGTCCATGTTTTTATGAAATAAACCCTTTTTTTGATTAAGCATATCCCACACCTTTTTTCTTGTGAGACGCTGTGCACAGTTTTCCTTTCCCCATGGGGATGTTACATCCAACATGCTGACTACAACTGGGGGCACGCTACACAGAAGAATATCAGGAGTTCCATTCATTATTATCCAGTGCGGTGAAGCCAGGCTGACTACAGGATATAACCGGGAGGTTTACCTTGCCGATCACATGTGGAGCTGAGTCGTGGCGTCCACGGAGTCCAAGAGGGTACAGTACAGCGTGGGAATCATACCTTATTCTGCCAGGAATCGACATCATTGTGCTGTGAGTGACAGGCCAGGCGACCAGAGAATCTTGCAGAGACACGTGGAGTACACTGATCAGTGGACTTATCAGATTGAATTGGACACGACAAGACTTCCACCTGCACATTCTACAAAGCCGTGAGTAATGTGACTCTCATGTTAGAGCCAAACAATGTTATTTACAAAGTGGGACTGATTCTTCAACTCACCAAGAGACTTGTGAGGTTCTTTTGACTCAGTTGAGCACCGCATTTAGAAGCAAAGGGCTTCAGAATTTTGTGTACCTTACCATGCACCAACAGGGGAGCAAAACCATGCAACAACTCCCAACCAACATAGCTGGCAAGCAACATCCCGTCACAAGCAAGCCTTTGAGCCCTTTTAAACCTAAAATGTGCTCTGTGCCTCGTGAAGAGTCAACACTCTCTCAATACCTTCCTGGAGCCCCACATTAAAAATGTCAAGCCTTATATCCATTAAAGGATCCACCCTTCCTCAATAAATCCTTATTATCCCCTGTGCCTAACCACAATACCACCCACTTTCCTGACAAACTTGGAAACCACTGCATTAACTTTCTTCCTAGTCCTCTCAATCCACCTGAGCCAGGTGGAGACTGGATAATTGTCTGTAGTTGCAATTAACCAGCTCCCTGCTGGACTCATCATCCAGATATAGGCTTTCTATTTGGAGCCCTTTTAGACAGGTGTGAAGGCCCTGTCACACTGACCATACTAAACGGATATCAATAAACATCCTTGGTAAATCATACTGTAGTTCATTGTGTTAACCAACTCAACCATTTTCAACTGTCCCAAATCCTTTCCTCCCATCCAGCACATCTATTACTCATTTCCCTCCTCATTTCCATGACCTTAAGGAGCAAACAAGCCCATAATAATAATCACTGATTATCTCCTCATTTGAAACATTTAACCTTTTAACCACCATAGCAGGGTGTCATCCCTGTAGTCATGGTCCACTTCCTTATAGTCCATGGCCCGACATTCTGTTCACTGAGTTATCTGCTCTGCTTATTATGGTGCAGTAATATATAATTAAGTATTCTTTCAAGCGTTAATTCGTTTCTGAAATTTGGAATAATTTGGAATCTGGATTTAAGACAAGGAAATGGGGAAATCTTGACAATGTACAAATTAATTGATAGTTTGATAAAAATTCATTATAATAAAATAAATCAAATTAATATTATTAATAAGAAACAATAAAAATATAATTAACTGACAAAGGTAACAGTGCTAAACGATATTTCAACATTGCAAGAAAAAGTGCATTGAAACTGCATAATGAACTGCTTTAGGGCCTCTAACTTTGAGAACTCAAAAGGTTAAATGGTGAACTTTGAACACCCCAGCGTAATAAATTAGTTGTCAGAAAAATCTCCTGTTTCCTATAAATAAATCAATTCAGCATTTAGCTGTGACAAAATGACACAAATTGTGTTATTTTTGCAACTGTGCAAACCACTGGGATTTGATAAATGACCCCAGATGAGCCACATGTGAGTAGAACAAAACAGAATTCAGAAGCACCTCTTTCTGTGGAATAAAGTATGCTTTCAACATCTGGGAGAAATGTTGCAATAATCTGAGATTTTATTCCTATCTTTCATAAAATAGTACCTATTGAAAAAAAGTGGTGCATTTCTATGGAAATTAACAAAGATGTTGCGAAATAAGTATTAATAAAATACTGTAAGTATGTTAAGTAAGTATAACTATCTGTAAACTGTTTGTGGCAGGGACTATATTTTCTAATGTTAATTTTAATTTCTGTAACTCTTATTCCCATTAGGTCTCATTATTTTGTTGCATTTTACTGCTTTGAAGTGCTATGCTATACATAGATGGCGCTATGCAAATAAAGATATACATACAGTGCATACAACATACATGATCCTTAATAAGCACTGTTCCAATTCATATCACACAGACTATGCCACTTCCCATCAGCGGAACTCCTGCATTATTTATGTAGCAGAGTTCCCCTCCTTACCTCCGGTGAGGGGGAGCTGCTGCAATGTTCGCCAGAGCTCCACGCAGATCAGGAGTACGGGGGCGGACATGTTGGGTGTCACGCATGCACAGACGGAGAGGTGCGCATGCACAGAGAGAGAGAGAGGAAGAGCGGCGGCTATCTTAGATGGCTCTGCAAGACACAGCGCGGGACCACATGGGAGTCCCAGCCAATAGGGCTCGAGTTAGAGCATAGTAACAAGATATCCTTGGAGTGCAGGGAGCTCGCGCTTCAGTCAGACGGAAGGCGGCAAGAGAGTAGGTAGTGTCCAGGGAGCAGTGCCCATGGACTAGGCCTAGTTTTGCCCCGTAGACCCCAGCTAGGCCCTGAGTCACTCCTGTGAAGTGTTACAGGGAACGCCACAGATAGGGATGCTTCCCTTTTAGTATCACAGCAGTGTTGTTGCACCAGTGACCGGATGGCCACACAGTGCTCTGTGGTCTGGGACCAGGCCACAGGCCCACATAGAAATGTTGTTGCGAAACGCGTAGAGGTCAGGAGAGGTAGCCCTGCGCACTTTCCCATTGGCTGGAACGCGAGACCAAAAAGTGGTTGCAGAGTAGAGTTGTTTGCTGTGTGTTAGCCTAGTCCGGACAGTTTGCGTTCACGCTGAGCCCCTGCTGCCACTTTGCGTGCGCTGGTGTGATTTTTGTTTTTTCACAGGCCCACATAGACATTAGGTGAGACACTCCAGCTGGAGCTCACCTCACAAGGTGGATCGGGACTCATAGGGGGAGAGGGGATTGGTGTTGGAGGCCCCAGGACATGGGACCTGACCGACCCTTTGATCCATCGCAGCATCTGGGTACAGGAATGCCCAGGGAGGTATATAAGTGCACCAATGATTCACACAGGGGTAGCGCTACCTCACACCTTGGGTGGTACTGTTCTACGGACACCGGGTGTTTAGGTATCTAGGGCATCCTCAGTACTCTGGGGGAACCCCACCGGGGTGTTGGGTATTGTGTTTGGGTATTGCATTGTGATATTGGATTGTGGGTTTGTTATTGTTAGTGTGAGTAGTAAAGAAGTTATAATATATCCAGTTGTATAGTGGTTATTGAGTCCTATGTGGGACAATCCCGCCTTGCTGAGATCCCTCATAGGTGGAGGCGCTGCACTGAACAGAGAGAGAGAGTGATCACCCCCAGGCTCCCAGAAGCGGAAGCTTAGGCTTCCTATGCGCCAGCAGGTACAGAAGCACGCGTAGTTCCCTTAGTCATAGGGAAAGAGAGCTACATTTACATTATCTACAAATTGACCTCTGAGGACAAACAGCCCTACACAGTTTTTATATACTGCTTTAAACGTGCTCTACGTCCCTAGAACCAACAACAAAAAAGTCAATGATAGTGATGTTGAAAATCTTAAATCTGGGTAACTAATGCCCTTTTCATTGTTTGGTCATGTCACCATGGGGACAGGACCAAATGGTACTCTCTCCTTACTCTGCTTCTCTCTGGTCCTCTAACATGTAGCAATGTGCATGTCTTTATGGGGGGCAAGGGTTACTAAATGAGACTGCTATTTTTTATACAGAGTATACTGTATCTGCTATGAGATGTGGAATCTGAGTGCAAAATCAACAGGTTCCATTTCAGCAGTCAGGGAACATACTGTGAACTACAATCTTTCCATGTTAAAGGTGTTGTCCCATTTGCTTAATCTTAGGAAAACATAAGCTGACTAGAAGCTCACTTCGAGGTAGAATCGCAGATACGGGGCCTCCCCGTATATCGCATCCGCGATGCAGATGGAAGGGTAAGGGTCTGGCATAGGAATCACCTGCTACCTATTCCTCAAGTGGGGGAAAACTAACCTGAACCAGTTTCAGTAGTGCCGGCAAGTGAGTCCGAGGAGTCTAGTGAAACTCCGGATGTAGTAATGGAAAATACTCAGGATCCTTTAGAAGGAACCTCCGCCAACACAAATGGAGACTGGTGGACACAACCATAAGAAGTAGCGGGTAATGGGCCTGCTCCCTATGTACCCTCCCCAGCAACTTCAACAAGCCAACCACTCAATCCAAGGAGTCCGAGCTTTGTATCTACTAGTGACTATGTAGCTCCAAATTCACACCTTATGAGAGGGCTAGGGCCTCAAGCCGAAGGTAGCCTCTCCACCAAGAAGACATCAGAGAAGAGACTCATAGGAGTCAATGTAGCCTTTTGAAAAGCCTTCTTGTGTATTCTACATTTTTATCATGTCACGTGCTAAATTTACGTTTAAATGGTCTCACCATTTCCCTTTAACTAAGTAATAATTGAGTAATGAGGTCTATGTGACTAAAGGCTGAATTTCTGTTTTTAATAAGAATTGGGATGCAGGAATGTAATATCATATTGCTGGCCTATATTTATAATTTATAATATATTATAATTCACAGGTGTCCATCTGTGTGTTGTTCCCTCCATTTCCTCCAACCTTTTTGCTACAATACAGGTCTGTGTTTATTCTGTTGCTCCCGTCCAGAAGCCTTACACTGTAAATTACTTACAATTCAAAGCTCGCTATTTTAAATGGGTACTTCGCTTGTAGTTTATGGAATTTGTTGGTGGCTATTTGTCTAAAATGTGTATCGCTTGTAGCTCAATAGCATTACATCCGGTAGTGCTAGTATATAATGATATGATTTAGAACTGAATATCTTCTTCCAATTCTCTTGCTTGCAATTCCATGTGCTTTTTTCAGTAATTTATTTGAGTGCACTTCTCATTCCTAGGAATGTTTTTTTTAAAGTTAATTCTCTGGTAGGTTTTCTTTTCTCTTTTGACATAACATTTTATATGTACTTCAAGTGTGGAAAACGTAGTGCTGCACTATATACAGCATATTAATACCGTAGTATAATTCATGTATTTCTTAACTAATTAAAAGGGTAATGGTTTTTGATAAACCCTATTTAAAGGACGACCACAAAAAAATGTTTTTATGAGGTGTTTTAAGTATATTAAATTGGTGATGAAACAGGTTAGGTTGTAATAAGGTCCCTTTAGTCTACAATCTTTAAGGTAGAATGCATGACAGATGTAAGTACAAACCACTAAATGATATATGAGAAATAGGGCCATTAAGGCTACACTTATGCAAGTGAACAGCTGTTATCAGGAGATTATGGCTATCACATTTTGATGAATATGCCTATGCCTTTAATTGTTTTCAGACTACATTACAAAAAGCAATTGGAGCTAATACAAAATATGCAGGCGGCCTACTGATGTAAAACATCTGTGGAGCTCACTACAAACTCATCTTAAAGGCATGAGCCCACATAGGGCGAAAGTGAATTGATAGTAGCTTGTGATCCAGAAATAGCTGATACATTAAATATTTCTTTAAAAAAATAAGACAAGCATTTTATATCATTTTTGAAAGTTAGACAGTTTTCATTTACAGAGGAGACTATTTTTGTTTCTGATGCCGCAATGACAATACTATATATTCAAATTTATGAATATCCCATACATTTGAAACAGATATTAACACCAGGGAGATTATATCATTGTACTCAGTTTCCTGTAGGATAAACCATTCTGTTAGAAGCTGATACAGGTCCGTATTCATTGACTGTGAAGCTGTCTCCTTGTTGACAAACTCAAATATCTATTCATTTAAAGCTTCCATGACAGGAAGAAGACAAGACATTGGGAAGGGACTATGGTAACTTCTAAACCGCAGTAAGTGTTACAAAAGCAGATGCACTGGATCCTTTATTTGGGAAGGCAAACAAATGACAAACAAAACCAGTGACATAATATTTAGCGGCAGACCCTGTCCCTCAGAGATTAGCCAGGATATCCAGTGTTATGAAATCCTGTCCTCATGGGCGTTTGTTCTGGCTGCAGGTATTGCGAGTGCCCACCAGGTTTAAGACAAAGGAGAAAACTACAACTCCCAGAAGCATTGCAAAGCAGGACCATCCCACTTCCTGGCTAGCCGTATTTAAAGATCAGGAAGTCTTTTGCTCCTTGCGTTGCAACTTTGGTTCTCACTTCAGTTCATATCTCTTTTCCTGTCTCCTGCTATACTGTGTATGGCTACGAATCTGTTCTGGACTTTGCCTAACCCCTCATGTTACCTTGATTGATAAACCTGTGAATGACCCTGGATTGCTTTGGCACTATTCCATCTAATACATTCCCCCTGATTTTCCTTCCTGAGTCGGTCATCCCAAGTGTTCTCAGCACTTGTGATGCCATTTTTTTCTCCCGAAGGAAAATGGATCACCAGGTATTGCAAGGGTTAGCAGACCCGATACAAGTATTACGGATGGAGGTTGGTGCACTGCGTACACAGAACTCCAATACCCATGCACAACTCAAATTTCCAACAGCCAGCTACTACCGTGGCACCAGCTGAAATTGCCATTCATTTACCGCTACCGGAATGATTCAACAGGGACCCAAAAAGATTTCATTTTTTTTTTTAACACAATCTTAATCTTGCAGGCACTACTGATTGGACAGACAGTGGTTGAATTGCAGTATTTCACTGGGGAATAAAAGATGAGTTAAAAGACAAACTTATTGAACAAAACAAAAATATTAACCATGAGAAAATACCCCACTCACATAAAATACAATAAATTGAATGTACACTTGATAAATAAGAGAACCGAAACAGTATTATATCAGAAAATGACTTTAAAAAAATCGGAATATAGATCAAATAGTTATAAGCCTAGAGCCTATGGGGTAATAGAATTTAGATTTACTGTGGATGTGGTTCATCCCTTCTAAATACTGTGAAAATGCCACTGATTATTATACACATTTGGATTTTTCACTTTGGATATTGTGTTGTAAAGACACAGAGGACATTTCAGAGCCAGAGAGTAATTCAGTAGAAGGAAAGCAGTCGGAGAAAGAAGCTTAACTTAACTAACTTATCACTGTTTGAGAGAAACTGCCTCTAAATCCGAATAATAATTATTCATGCAATAAGGGTACTAACTCCCTGTATGGCTGTAACTACTTACTAGATACAAATTCAGCCTGTTTACACGCTAGCAAATATATGATACATGACAGCTGTTTTTGTGTTGGTTTTGTTACTATTAGTTGCAGTTAAGAAACACTATACTGTGTGATCTGCAACCTATTGTTACACTAGGGCAAACAGCATCTGGACTAAGATACTGTTTATATAATGTTCCCCTTTGTGTGTATATACCCTATTTTACCCATAGGGAGTTCTTGTGTGTACATTACAGTTTACATAACCACATGAATTTTACCTTTGGTTGTCACCAATAATAGTTCCTGCGTTGGTCTGTTCCTGCTCGTATGTCCTGTGAACAAGCATATACTTACCTAATCCATACAACTCTGTAGATATCATACGATATATATCTGATATCAGTGAGACTTGATTGTAATATACTATAAGGTTTTTCACTACTACATTATGCGTTCACTACAACAAGGATACATACATGTATATATTATGTGAATGTTCCACAAATAAGGCATACTCCAGTGTTTTTAAATTATTTTATTGGTATATAGATATTTTTTCACTTAGAAGAGTTATAAAGCACTTAATAAAATTTTATTATTTTTGAGTTTCTATCCCCCCTGGTTGCTGCATCATATGTATGCTGGGACTAATTAGTTCCCTCAAATTCTGTTTTCTGTAATTTTGGCGGTGTGCAAATTAGTGGGAATCTTTTTTGTGACTGTTCTTAGTCATTTGATAAACTGATAATGGTGAAAGGCAGGGTTGCAGACCTGTCTAAGACATGCAAATGAGCATACTGTAATATTTCCATTTGCTATATGCTTTGCTGTGGAGGGTTTTTGTCACTTTTTTTATCCACCATAACTTAACTAAGTATGGTTTAAACCTATCCCGTGCTTCATTTTTTGCATAGCTGGTATAACCAACCCCACACTTAGGAGACCCATTAAGGTTGAACAGTCTGTCTGTGATTGGGTTTACTGGCTATTCATCTTGTCCCTGGCTGTGCTCAAAGCTGTGACCATGCAGCAAGCTTAAGCCTATAGGGGAACCATGTTGAATGGTTTTGAAGCAGAAGGTGGCACTGTGTGCTCATTTGCATGTCATTTCCCAGAATCCCTTGCTGTAGTGGAAGTGATGGCTGATAATGGTGAAAGGCAGGGTTGCAGACCTGTCTAAGACATGCACATGAGCAAACAGTAATATTTCCATTTGCTATATATATATAGTTTTTATGGTTTTATGGTTTTTATGTTTTTTTTTTCCACAAGTGGTGTGGTAGACTCTGGTCACAGCATCAATTCATTGTGTGGATCACTGTCTGTCGCAGTCCTCCCAGTCAAACTGTGGCCTTGTGGCTTTCTCTAGTGCAGGCTAGTTTTCCTGCCTGGATGTGTAGTCCTTTAATTCTGGTCACTTCTGCACTTGTTTTGTTGCTCAGACTTTTGCAGGAACGTGTGCAGGCAAAAGCATAAAAATGTTAACAGGCAGTCTCTGGGGTCCCTTTCAACTTCAAGGGCCACCTTTCATCCCACTTTTCACACCATATGTAAGAGATGTGTGCAGAGGTACATTTAATGGAGACCGATTAAGGTGACATTATATCTTGGCTTTATTGCGCCTTTTCCTTTAACAAGGAAAAACATATAAAAACAAATAATAAAAAAAAAATATATATAAAATATATATATATATATATATATATATATATATATATATATAGTGGTAACCAGCTTAGCTACCCACCCAGTTAGAAAGGGCTGGAGAAAAGGTTTAGTTATTCTCCAAAATGGAGTAGGCCTTTATTTTATTTGTTTTTAAATGTTTTTCCTTGTTAAAGGAAAAGGCGCAATAACGCCAAGATATAATGTCACCCTAATCGGTCTCCATTAAATGTACCTCTGCACACATCTCTTACATATGGTGTGAGAAGTGGGGTGAGAGGTGGCCCTTGAAGTTGAAAGGGACCCCAGAGACTGCCTGTTAACATTTTTGTGCTTTTGCCTGCACACATTCCTGCAACAGTCTGAGCAACAAAACCAGTGCAGAAGTGACCAGAATTAAAGGACTACGCATCCAGGCAGGAAAACTAGCCTGCACTAGAGAAAGCCACAAGGCCACAGTTTGACTGGGAGGACTGCGACAGACGATGATCCACACAAGGAATTGATGCTGTGACCAGTGTCTACCACACCACTTGTGGGGAAAAAAACCCGCATAGGATTTTAAAATGGCCGCCCAGCTGAAGTCAAATACAGACTCTCCAAGAATGGAGAAGAAAATGTGTTCCTGGTGTAAAGAGCCCAGCCAAACGGAGCATTGTCCCTTCAGGCCTTATTAAGATGATGAGGATGATCCCTATGTGGCCCCAGAAAGAGGGCTGCAGCCAGAGGAATATTTTTTCAACGTGCCAAGGAACTGCAGCAGCAAGAATTGTGCTGTGGTCACAAGGAAGATACAGAAGTTTTACTTGGCAAGGGCACATGCAGAATCACTGATGAGAAAGAATGTGTGCACTGTACTGCTGATGTCAGAACAGACCAAAGTAAAGAAGAAAACGTCTACAGAGATGTCTGTGAGAGCTACATACCCTGCAAGCAAAGTCTAAAAGCGGAAGAGCTAAAGCTGACATCTAAACACACATCCCAACAACTTACAGCGCTGCAGACGCAGATTGCTGAGCTCAAGATACAGCTCACCAAAAAGGAAGAGATTGAAGAGGTGTCCGTTTGTCAAGTGGCCAGCCTGACACTTCGCTATGAGGCCAAGATGGCCGATGACCGCAATTTTCTGCACAATGAGAGGGCCCGGCTGCAGCTAGAGCTGGACAACATCTGGGAGGAGCACCGGCAGCTGCAGATCAGAAATAGAGAAAAGGAAACAGATTGAAGCCTTGCTCTTAGTCAACTGGGAGATGTGGAATCATAACTCAATTCTAAAGAAGCTGAACTGGCAAAAAGAATTGGAAAAAGAAGTGCAGAAGGACAGCTTCAAGAGCTGAAAACTCAAATAGCTATTCTTGAATGCTCTTTAAATGATACCATGAAATGGCACAAGTCTAGGATAGTAGAAATAGATTCCGAACATCAGACAGAATTCAAAAGTAAGCTGGCAGAGGCTTTGCAAGACCTGAGCAAGGGCTACAAGGAATGGACATTTAGTGCTAAATTGGAGTCCATGGAAAAGATGGTGTAACAGGAGTAATCCCTGTTCAAGTAATGTGCCTTTAATCTAGCAGTGTGGTGGTTAACTGATGGTAGTCAATTAATAAACACCACCTGCCTGATTGCTTACAAAAGCCTGTCTGTTGAGACAGGAAGTGACTCCTTAGCTCTGACTGAAAGCTGAATTTTGGAGACAGAGCAGTGTTCTTGAGTCTCCCAGGAGAGACTGACCAAGAGAACACAAATCTCTGGAGTTGACCGGTCTTGAGCTCTGCCCAGCATAGCTGATTGCAAGACACCAAATAAGACTTCTAAACCTGGATGCTGATTTTCTGTGCACGCACGGGTGCGGTTCCAGGAGAGCAGAGAAGCTTACTCTACAGCAGCTAACAGATAAGACTTTCATTATTAAGAGACTGCTTATATCTGCTTATTTCATGCTATATGTTTTGTGGCTGCGAGACATGCTTAACTAACGGAGATGTGAATTAATTGCATAGGATTTCACTAGAAATACTCCCAAGTGAATAGAAGCTTTTTTCCCCCCCCTGTGTTTGGATGATTTCCTGATGAAAAGGAAAAGGCACAATAAAGCCTATTATAATTTCACCTTATAAAGTCTCCAATTGTGTACCTCTGTGAACGTCCGTCTACAGATGGCAAGAGAACTATTTGCGTAAACACTCTGCGACTCTCGCCATACAGTCTGCCTACAAAGAGACGCTCGCCCAACGCAGGGGAAATCTCATGACCATGCGGTCAGTAGAAAGACTGTACTTGGAAAAAGTCCCCCTCAAGCGACTAAAGAGTGCTGAGCTCAAGCACCTTCTTGAGGAGACATTACTGACCTGGAGAAAGGACTCCAATCCCAGCGGGACTGACGCTTCTCTTTCTCCATCCACTCTCATTTGAGCCACCGGGATATATCTAGTGAGAGTGGAAGGATGGGCATTGGCCGTGGTAAGGACTCTTAGAAAAAGCCTGATGTGAGAAACAGGAGAGAAATTCCTTAGCTCACATTTGGACTGACATAAGAAGAAAGAGGACTGCAGAGATTTCCTTTGCCCACAACTGGGCTGACCAGAGGAAAATATGATGTCTTGATGCAAACAAAAGGACTGTATGCTGACAGCAAGACAAGAGGACAAGACCTATATACCTGGACACAGAGTGCCATAGCACACATGGATGCTGACCCAGGAGAACAGATAGGCATTCCCCTACAGCTACAACAACAGAAACAGATAAGAGACTTTCTTGTTGGACTGGTGTGTGTGTGTGTGTGTGTGTGTGTGTGTGTGTGTGTGTGTGTGTGTGTGTGTGTGTGTGTGTGTGTGTGTGTGTGTGTATATGTTTAGGGTGGTAACCAACTTAGCTACCCAGCCAGTTAGAAAGGGCTGGAATAAAGTTTTAATTATTCTCCAAAGTGGAGTAGGCCTTTATTTTGTTTGTTTCTGTATGTTTTTCCTTGTTAAAGGAACAGAAGCAATAAAGCCAAGATATAATTTCACCCTAATCGGTCTCCATTAAATGTACCTCTGCACACATCCCTTACAGGCCCCCTTAATGTGCATTCGCAAGTCTAAGACATATTTTTGTCAGTATATAATGCTAAGGACCAAGAGACAGATAGTGTTTCAGACAGTGGTGCAACAGTAGAGGTTCCAGCTTCAAAGTGAAGTCCCAGACACAGTGGTAATGTGGTACCAGTAATGCATGTGTGATAACTAAAAGATCAAACTTTAATGAGGTCCTGTAGACTGGATAAAATTAAGGGGCACACAACAACAACAAATACACACAGAAAGCAATGGTGTATAACTATGATCACTGGTATAATGTTAGTAATATAGTCTAGAGTTCTAGAGCCTCAACACAGTAGCCACCTAAAGTGAATGGCATTGTGGACTTAATACATGTCTGGAGATCCAAGAACATAATGGTCTGACTGGGTCGGAGGGGGGGGGTCATAGATACAGGAGCTGTAAAAAGCATAATGCTAAAGCTCCTAAGTCACCACAGCAATAGAACATGGGCCGGTAGGTAAATCTAGTATGTGGCAACTCAGACGGCCCCTCTGTGGCGTCAGACACACTGTTTACTACATTTATGGAGGTCAAACACCATTCCTCGTAGAACAATCACAATAATACAAGAAGGAGGGTGTAACAGGAGCAATAAAGGGAACCCTATTTCCCTCAATGAATAGAACAAAACCAGGGGATGCTCCAGCACTCAAAAGAAAAAAGGTATAACAAGAATCCGTCAACATGAATTTTTACTAGTTTGAATCTGATAAATAAATCAGTGCAATGTGTATAAATACGACATCTAACTGGCTGACATAAGCAACAGAGATAAGCAGGAACATGAAGCAAACATTTTCTTCATACTGTACCAAAGGTATGCACTGTAACAAGCACAATGCCTTTGTACTAAAACGACTTTCCTCTCATATTAAACTATTTTTCCTTTAACAACTGCCTGTACCATCAAACCCAAGGTACTGCGACGGGCTCCACCTGTGCACCAATTTATGCTAACTTGTACCTTGGGTGGTGGGAGGAGACTGTGGTCTTTAGCGACACCATGACCGAGTACACACAGTACATTGAGTTATGGCGTCGCTATATCGACAACATTCTTATCCTCTTCCTTAAGTTCATAACTCTCCTGAATACAAATAGCCTTAATCTTAAATTTACCAGTTAAATTAAGACCGACTATCTTAACTTTTTGGACCTTACGATCTCTAAAGATGAACATGGCAATCTGACAACGACTACTTTTCGCAAAAAAAAGACCACCACTAACAGTATCCTCAGAGCTGATACGCAACATTCACCTCATCTAATACGTAACATACAGGACTGTACCAGTTGGCCACCTCTTAAGATTCACAGAAATTGCTCCACTAAAATAGAGTTTGCTATGCAAGGGGCTGGTATGACCACACAGCGTACCATTGATGGTGAGTCTAAAATTATCCAATTTATCGGTACTTTTAATAACAAATGGAGTCATATTAACAACATTCTGAAGAACCATTGGTATATTTTGCTTGAGGATGACGACTTTAAATAGGTCCTCAAACCCTCCCCTACATTGGTAAATCGCAGAGCCTGTAACCTCAGGGACCAGCTGGTCCAGGGTCACCAACCAATCCTTCCACTTCCACCTGGCTCACTCAAAAAACAGTTGGCTCTTTTAGGTGTGGAAAGTAAAGAACATGCTACCCACCAAATCTTTCAATAACTCCAGACAGTTATTCCAAGTCCAAATACAGCATTTTATTAACTTTGAACAGACCACTAGAATTATATACATGGCCTCTTATAATTGTGGGATGAAATATGTGGGTAAGACCCAAAGTCAACTCAGATGCCCTGATTTAGAGCATGTCGACCCTTGGCAAGACACATGAACGATGCCCACAACAGTAATCTCAAGGGCCTCGAGTTCTATGGTCTCGATCACAATCGTGTAAAAAACAGATAGGTAGCGCTATATCCTATTGTGCAGGCAGCCTGTGATATATCCCTGAACCCCAGTCAAGTGTAGATCAGTGCAAAAATATATATCAATGGCGCTCTGCACTAACAAATTGTAACATATAATAATAGTAATAAAAATATACAACCAGTGGCGTGGATGTTTCTCCTTGCATGGATACTCCACATGTGATGGGTGAACATGTAAGGAAAAAATCATAACATAGTGTAATACTGTTAGGCATACATATAAACATATAACATAAGACAGACGCTGGGAACAACAGATGACCAATTACAAACACATTTAATAAAGCATTAAAAATACATAAAATACATAAAAATGAAAACTGTAGGACACTCCAACTCAGGTGGGGGTACCTGCTTACCAAAAGTAAGAAGGTATCAGGCAGTGGATATATAAGAGTATCCCCTCTATGGATGGCTGCTGCTGCACCGCTCACCCGTAATTCTCCACCGTAGATGTGGCTGGCTCACTCTGTTAGTGTCATCCGCCTCTGTACGCTGTGGACACGGAAGAATCTCGTGTCTGCCAGGGAATGGTAGTTCCTTCCTGTTCGGCTACTGGAAGCGCGCCAAACGGAGCTGATGCGTGCGCGGATGGATATCCGCCCGATCTCAGCAGTCAGCGGGCATCTGTTTAGCCAGTTCCAAGGGGGACAGGATTCACCACCGAGTCTGGAGGACCTCTCAGGAACACCCTACGCGTTTCGAAAGGCTTGCTTTCTTCCTCAGGGGTAAACGTGATATGAAAAAATAGTCCCTGTGTGTCCCGATCTATATAGTCCCGTATTAAAGGTGCAGTACATCAGATTGACCTTGCTCATGCGCAGATGTGTACTTAGGGACTCCCAGCGTCTCAGACAAAACATATACAAGAAAAACAAACATAAAACTTAAGATAACAAATAATGCACATCAAATTTACATTACACATATAAATTAAATGATAGATTTATATAAAATATCACAAATGTTACATATAAAATTAATTGGCACTGGTTGTATATTTTTATTACTATTATTATATGTTACAATTTGTTAGTGCAGAGCGCCATTGATATATATTTTTGCCTCGATCACAATCGGCACTAAAAAAGGAGATTGGGACAGGTTGCTCCTACAGTGAGAATGTCACTGGATCTATGATCTACACACAATTTGAGTCCACATGGTCTTAACCAGGGATTTATATACTCCTCATTTTTGCAACAATGATAGATGCATTGAGTCCACAACAAGCTTACAGTTACCACAAGTACTGTTAGTGAATGAGACCTATCCGTTGCTGACATATATATCTCTTGAAGCCGTATAGTCGACAACGTTAAACCAAAGAATTAGAATTCTTTAATTACAGACTTTCTAGAGCAAGACGCTGTGTGGAGTGTACATTTGGTATTATGACTGCAAAATAGAGAATCCTTTTAAAGCAATAGAAACGTTAGTGCCAAATGTAAAGAACATAGTGAAATGTGTGGCTGTACTGCATAATATTGTTATTGATTTGGAAGGTACAAATGATGCGCCAGCAATAGACCGTGTGCCTGTATTTTCTAACCAGCTTCAAAGATGTAGGGGAAAGAATGCCCCTGGAAACAGGGCCAAATTTATCCGTGATGCATTCAAAAATTATTTTAATTCTGAAGGAGCTGTCCAATGGCAAAATAGGGATTAGTACTTTTAAATGACAAGCACACATACTAATTTTGAAATATTTCTCCTGTATGTAATATTAATAAAGTTTAAATTGTTTGAGATAACATTATCTTTCTATTTTATTCAAGAGAAGTTGATGTACATGGATTGTTAAATAGAGAAATCACATACACATGGTGTCCAAAAAGTAATTTTTAAATTAAATACAACATTGTTTAAACATATAAAACCGTTGATAACATATAATTTAAAACAAATATATAATCACCGTGCTTTTCCATGTAAGGAGCATGCAGCTGGCGAAGGGATTGGCCATACAAATGTGAAAAACAGAAAGTGAATCCCTGCACTTCTCCCTTTGGGATAGCAATAAATGGGGAATAAATATATATGGTGTAAAAATCTATAAGATAAAGGAGACTTTTGGTTACATCCTTTGATCAAATAATGCCAAGCCTGCTAACCACGTCAAGGTAAGTCTCTATAGCAGGTCCCTATGCTAAATGCATATTAATTTTATGTGAAATAAACCCAGAAGGGGTTAATATATCCAAGCATATGGTAAATACCAGTGAGGATACTTACATGCCTGCAAGTAAGGTGAATAGTGAAACTACAGGGAACATACTGGGACATTATATACCTTGAAAAAGGAGGGGCTGACCTCCCACAAGCTGCTCAATAAGCAGTTGCAGGTGATTTGACTAAATACATTAATAACACCCTAATAGTGGTGCTCTCAAGGAGCGTGCTGCTAAGGATTTAATTCGGCCCAACAGAAAATGTAAAACAAATATATAATCAACGCGCTTCTCCATGTAAGGACCATGCAGCTGGCGAAGGGATTGGCCATACAAATGTGAAAAACAGAAAGTGAATCCATGCGCTTCTCCCTTTCGGATAGCAATAAATGTAAATAGTGTAAAGAGTCTACTGATGCTGGCATTACCTGTTGGCTCACGGAGGTTCCAAGCCTTCGCCACGGGGAGCCCGGGGTGATATAACAACACAATCTTGGTGCAGCGCCTCCACCTGGGAAGGATCCCAATGTAGTGGGAGGAGACCCTCACAGGAGCCAAAATACTGATACACACACACAGTATACCATAACAATCACCTTTACTTAGGAACATATATACTGTATATATAACGATAATGTGGATAGTAATACTACTGGTTACAGCTACCCATCCAGCCTCACACGGCCTTGCCCACCACCATGTTACCCCACACCGTGTCCACAGTACCTGATGGGGCCCTCAGACACCCGACCACCCCGGTGTCCTCAAGAGTCTAACCCCCACCCCTATATGTGGTCAGTGCTGCCACAATAGTGTGTGTTACTTGGTTGGTGCACTTAGTGATGTATTTATCAGTTTATAACTGCACTATGATTCGGGTCCCGACGGTGGCCGCTTGCAGTCAATTCTAAGAGCAACGCGTTTCACCTGAGCCTGAGGTAGCCTAGGGAATAGGCGAAATGTGTTGCTCTTAGAATTGACTGCAAGTGGCCACCATCGGGACCCAAAAAAGCTGATGTCACGACCTCAGATCCAGACGTGGAAGTGAGGGCTGATTCTGCAACACAGAGACGCTCCTAACGGCCCAATCGGCGCTGATGCACCCTTTTGTACATGTGAGTGTGGAGTTGCTATTTTTTTGCTAATAAATATTGTTTTATTATACTAAATGGCACTTTTTCCTATACCTTCCAACACTGAGATGAGGATTACCTTTTGAGATATGGACACCAAGGGGGAACCTGTGACCAGACCCGTGCCAATCCACTGAGGGGCCAAAGACAAGATACCCATACAGCTCTTGTGCTCACACAGGGCCGTGTGAGTAATAAACATTTATATATATATATATATATATATATATATATATATATATATATATATATATAGTGTTCGACAAAGGTATACATTTGCACGCCCCGGGCGAGTGGATTTAACATCGTGGCGAGCTCCTATTGGCCCAAGCAGCACACGTGTGGTACTAGTTGGCGAGTAGATTTTTTTGTTTGGCGAGTAGATTTTTTGGTGATTTGTCGACCACTGTGTGTATATATATATATATATATATATATATATATATTTATATATATATATATATATATATATATATATATATATATATATCTTTAACCAGTTGTCTCCAATCAGTACTAGAGCTTCGACTGGGGTTCACATCCCTTGAGCACTAGGTCTGATAATTCACCATCTATTTGGTCATAAGTTCAGTTCTGATTGTTCAGTCTATTTTCCAGCATTCATTCTGTGCTCCCCTATTTTCTGTTTCTCTTTCATGTGAGGATCCTGGATAGATCCTGGTGGGGTTGAGCCTCAGGACGAGACTTAATTTTTAGGGGTATTCCACTAACCCCTAGGAAGGTAGTATCTGCCTGGTTTTTATTATTTTATTTTCATCATTTTCATCGTATGTGTGGTTCAATATCAGGTAGCACCCAGGATCTTTTTTTCTTTTTTTCTTTCGTTTATAAAAATATACAACACAAAACAAAAAACAAAAGTGCCCAAAGCTACTTCCATTGTGCCAAAAATATACAGTGCAAAACCTATATATCTCTTCGAAAAAGGGTCATTTAGTTGAACCCTTTGGCCAAAGCATCTTAAGCCTGCTGCCACTTACAAGGCATGACCGAAGCAGGTCCTAACACTCACCTTGGTTAAAATTTTTATTTACCTGTATAATTACAGGAAGAATGATCACATTGGATCTGTCGTAACCTGGCAAAATGAAACTGACCTGCCAACTTGGAAAATGGGGTGGGGCAAGCTTAAACCTTGTTGTATACATTTTGCCACGCCCACTAGCACTCCTTTTGACACTTATATGCATATATATATATATATATATATATATATATAGTGGTCGACAAATCACCAAAAAATCTACTAGCCGAACAAAAAAATCTACTCCCCACCTAGTACCACACGTGTGCTGCTTGGGCCAATAGGAGCTCGCCACGATGTTAAATCCACTCGCCCGGGACGTGCAAATGTATAGGTTTGTCGAACACTGTATATATATATATATATATATATATATATATATATATATATATATATTATGTGGTAATGGTTGGGGTTTCTCAGAGCTTGTTGGGAATCTGTGTATTTTGTTTATAAAAATATGTAAGATTTCTAACCTTTTCTTTAAGATAGATACTGTATCTGCAATCACAGTCTGTAGTTTAACAGCCCTTACTGTAAAGATCCCTTTCCTTTGCTGCTGGTGACATTTCCTTTCCTAAAGTATCAAAGAATAACCCTGTGTCATTTGTATTGTCATTGGGATATATTTGTAGATAGAATTCCTATTCCCTCTTCTCATCTCTTATCTAATGTAAACAATCCTAATTTGGATAGTCTTTCCTCATAAATTAGATCTTCCACCCCCTTTACAAATGTAGTGGCTCCTTTTCCCGTTCCATAATATATTTGTTTATGGAGTGGTGCCCAAAACTGTATATGATATTTAAGGTGTGGCCTTACTAAGGTTTTCTAGTGTCAAAATGATGCTGTCTTCCCTTCCAGCTATACCCCATTTTATGCATGATAATATCCCGTTTGCAGCGACTACCTGACATTGAGCACTATTGCTAAAGCCTGAAGTTTACAAGGACTCCTAAATCCTTCTCCACCAAGGATTGTCCCATTTACTTTGTAGCATGCATATGTTTGCTTCTCAAATGCATAACCTTACTTGCATCTGTATCAAACTGAATCTGCCATGTATGTGCCCAAGCTTTCAGTTTAAAGCACAAAAAATAAATGCACTTTCATGTCTAAAAGTATAGCACAATCAGCACTTATTTGTGGTCTTGCTCCTGAATAAATGATGATCATGCTTTCATAATAAATAATTTCATGGTACTTCCTTTTTCACATTTAATGTCATGAGTTGAAATTGTGTGAGCACCATGGTGACATTTCTGAAACCCTCGATAGCAGAGTGTTTTCATCTTGTAATTAAGACGTTTGCAGCCAGCAGTTCTTCCCTATAGTGAAAATGGTCACATAGGTAGTAAGGTGTTCCCTGCTCTAAAATGATTTTAGTCTAAACAGAAGTAGAATTAAAGTGCAGAGATTCACAATAATGGCCTAAAACTGCTGGGAGATCTGGGATGGGGTTAGAGACCCCCGGCCCGGGGGCTGCTGGGAGATCTGGGATGGGGTTAGAGACCCCGGCCCGGGGGCTGCTGGGGGATCTGGGATGGGGTTAGAGATACAATCAGAAAATCAATCAAACTGAAGCAATGTGAACGCGACCCCTCTGGTAATGAAAGAGTTATATTTATTTATACTTAAACTTGCTTCTCCACGCATTATAATCATGTAATTTAAAGTTTAAAATACAGACCACTTTGGCTCCTTTAAATTAATGTATTTCTTCCTCTAGCTTGGTTGAGTTACATATCTTCGTGGTACTTGTAAGCTAAGGTAATTACTTTGCTTATATGTGTGCTGTGTTGTATACACAGACTGTGCTTTTGGATAAAAAAAAAGTCTAACACATGCTAGTTACATTACAACTTCACACTGCTACTCACTGATTCGCATTTAGCATCTGATATATGTGTAGCCCCTTTTCCCCCAACCTATGTTAGATAGTGTCGCTACTGGTGTATTCTGTGGTGCTGGTGCATACCTGGCTGGTAAACAGGAGGCAGCAGATCTCCGCAATGGTGTGGGGAGGACATCAGGACAGGCTCACGGTGGTTCTTCCCTTCCCTGGGGAGTGGCTAGTAAGCCAGCCTACATACCGTCATAGACCCCCCCTTACAATAGCAGGCTATCCTGAACTTTATTGAACATACACTCTAAACAATATAACATACCCAGCATAGTCTACTCCTAACACTGCCCACTTTTTAATGAGACTTACAGTGTTATAGGGCCAGGAAATCAGTAGTCCCAGGGGACTGGGCTACATATCCAAAAAAGCAACAGCAATAATTCTACTCTCTTATTTTTTATTGCAACATATTGACTATATCAGCATCTGTGACTCCAAAACATGGCATATAGCAGAGGTACGCAAACTTCCTGGGTTGCGCCCCCCCACCCCTGCCTGCTCTCCCGCTGTGGTGCCCCCCCCCCTGCGGCTTCAAATGACGCGTCAGGATCATGTGACGTCACCTCACGTGACTCACCGCGTCATTTGACGACACGTATCCATGGCAACGGGCATCAAATGACCCGCGCCCCCCAAAAAAAGTCTCCCCCCAGTTTGCGCAGCGCTGACATATAGGATATCATAATGGCATAGTCCTCCCATTTCCTCAAAACCACTAACAGTCCCACCCTACCCACTTTCCAAAAAGCACCCTTCTTCCCCAAACTATTCTACCCTTAATGGTAGGATCTTCAATTGTATAGGTCGAGTACATGTACAGTATACTATGACCTCAGGTCAACCAGCCACCTCAGAAGCAGCCAGTGGATCCACATGAGGCTCAGCTCCATGGCTACCAGCCAGGAAGGTCAACCTTCAAATCAGCCCACCCAGCCAAGCCTTGGTCTGACCTCCATAACCCACAGTTTTGTGACGTGTCAGCTAATTAACCTCAATGACCTACTTAAAGATCAGACTGGTGAAGCTCCAACACACAACCCCACAAAAACCTGCAGTTGAGGCAACAACAAAAACAACAAATGCAGAAACTTTGCAATAGCCTAAAACATCTTACATAATGGAAACCTATATACACCAATCTGACTTTATTTAGCCTCTTTTTTTAATCATTCTTTTTTATTCCTATCTTATTAAATTCTTTCTTTCTACATATGGTAAATAAAAATACCATTTGTGGTGCATGTGCTTGTCTCAGAGAGGTCTGCAATCCTGTCTTTCCCCATTGTCGCTTAGCAAACAGTGCTTCCATTCAGGCAGGGATTCTGGGTAATAACATGCAAATGATTTCTATATATGCATATTAAATTGCAGGACTTCAAAACACAAGACAATTAAAGGGAGGTTGGGTGAACTCAGGAACAGATTGTGCTAATTCTCCCTGCCTTTATATTGCATCACACTTCACCCCTTGACACCCCACATGCAGACTTGGCGTCCAATTAACCCTTACCCTCCCCCTATGTAAACCTAAGCAATGGAGACCAAAATCTTGATTTCCTTTCCCTTGTGCAGTATATACCCGGGAACTACTGATTTCATAACTTTGGTCGCTATTTACTCTTGCATCACTCTTAAATACACTTTATACAGTACAGTACGGTTTTATGCAAAATAACCTGGTTCTGTGTAATATGTGTATGTTTTGTATGTCAATCTGTGTATAACTCACTGTTACTGTATGTTACCCAATGTTCACTATTATCACTGGGCCAGAACATTGTATAGCTGATGTAGTTATTGCTGGGCTCTGCCTTTCATCCAATTGTCCATTTAAGGCTATGGAGAATCCACTACATTTCCCATACTGTGCTACACAGGTGCTTCAGCTTCTTAATAGTTTTTAAAATATGATTTTGATTGTACAGTATCATACATAGAATATTTTTAAGCGCTTGTCCCTGCCCAGTAGTCACATTTTCTCTTCTTCACATAAAGATAAAGGGTTATATTTACTGAGTGGTGCTATTCAATTACACCTTCCAGCACTAGAAGACACCTTCCAGCTCCTTGGTTTGTTTGTGGGATGGTGCTCTGAAAGTGCTGGGACCGTATGTGATGGAAGGGAGCATAAGCTGGGTATAAAAAATAAAAAATAAAAGTAGCAGTACTAAGCCTTAAGAGGGCATAAGGTACCCTGAAGGTTGGGGTGGGTTGTCCAAAGACACCCCCCCCTTCCTCATTAGGTTAGCCCCAGGTAGTGTACTCACGATATTGCTTCTTCCCAGAGTCTCCCTTCCAAAGCGTGCTGCTGAAGTGGGGTAAAGGTTCCAAAAGCCAGGGTGTGCAGCGCACAGCAAAGATGAAAAGAGCAGGTCTTGCAATAACAGTCCTTTATTATTGGATCATATGGATGTGGGACAGCTGCTGTCCCACATCCATATGATCCAATAATAAAGGACTGTTATTGCAAGACCTGCTCTTTTCATCTTTGCTGTGCGCTGCACACCCTGGCTTTTGGAACCTTCCAGCTCCTTGAATGGGCCATAAAGAGACTTCCGGAGCTGGATGGCGTGTAGCGGAATAGCACTGCTTACAAAATATAGGCCAAAGTAACTTGCCCCAAATTAAGCCTGAGATCAGGGACACCATGAAAGGAAACAGGGTTCTTCCACTCCCCACGCATTTCTCAAGCAAATGATCACTGTGGGAGAAGATTATCCTTTATATCTTGCTTTGGTCCAGGCTGCAAATTTTGGGTTCATCCTCAATCCAGTGTCCTACAGAAAGCCGTGACCACATCAGGACATCAGGAAATTACATTGTTGTGTTATTGGTCGACCCTAACATTTTTTTCTTCCTTTCGGGCGCTGGCAAAAAAAATTATATGGAAAACAAATCTTTGCAACTGGGTAGCAGGGAGTATTGTGATGGGACATACATAGTCTAAAAAAATGTACTCATTGATTTTAATGTCCTTTATTATCTAATAAAACACTTTGTGTTAAGAAATATCCAATTTTAGAGAAATATTGATTTACATTTTTTTGTAGACCCTCTTAAACATGGTCGCTATTGAAATTTTCAAAAAATTGCTATATAGAGGTGTCAATTGTACTTTAGTAATGATACATGAACTTTTACAAAAAAAATCTTAAACAAACCGAAATAAACTGATATGTTATCAGAGAGAACTTCACATTCTAATTTGTAAAAATAAAGGAGCTTTAACAAGCACGTACAGTACGACTGTGAACCTGGATCCTCACTCAAAATGATCAACTGCATGGAACTGAAATGACACAATTTGTCTACCTCTTGTAGCATCAGGAGTGGTTATTTATAGTGTGGCATGAATTCATCTGGGATGAGTTAGAATAAATTGTTTATTGGATATGGTCTCATTGTACATAGCAATCACATACAACAGCGTTTTTCTCTGCTGTGTTTTCAGACTTTATTCTAATTTGAAGTATTTTTCCATAGCTGATATTTACACTGAGATATTTCAGCTGCCCCCTCGCCACACACCAAAGCTACAGTACTGCCAAATGAAGCTGTTGTGAGCAGGGTGATGGCATACTGATATGAATGGGGATTTGGGGACATACTGTATCAAATGTATATATATACTCTGCGTCATGTCCAGAGGTCAGAAGAATGCATTCATAATAACATTCTAACTGCATATATAACTGATATACTGTAGTGCTGTATAAAGAACTGGACATGCACAATCAACTCCTGTCCAAAGAGATTACAATGTAGCTAGTTACATAGATGAGGTTATAAAAAGACATATGTCCATCGAGTTCAACCAATGTTAAATTTACACATAGGTATTTATCCTGTATTGGCATTTACAGTATATTTACAGTAATTGTTCTTTCTGCTGCTAGATAAATTTGAAGTTTATTTTTGTGAAAATATACTGTAGCATTTATACCTTTTCATTCCTGATGGGGCTAAACTCACTGTATCCCTGCGTTTAACTTGGAGGCTAATGACATCCAGCCAGCCTTCCTCACTCTTGCCTGATAAAGTAACCCTATCCTTTGACTTCCCTGCATGTCTTCAACTTCGTTTGATTTCCCTCCAGATTAGGGGGGATTTGAGAGGTATGCTGTGGCATGCCCCCATCCTGTTTCTTCCTCTTCATATGCTGCCTGGCCAAATATCTCCCCAGCCTCCTGTAGTGACACCCTGACCAGACCTCAGAGGGGAGGAGATGGAGAAGGAGGCAGGGGAGTGGCAGAGAACGGAGACATATGTACAAAAAGCACATGGTTGCAGAATAAACTTGCAGACATCAGAATCCCTTCTGCTTGGCCTCTGATGCTTTTCTTTTGCTGGGGATTTTCAAGTGCCTGGGAACACGTTGACAGACCCAAACTTACAAACTCTTGGCTGAGTCCAAAGAGGTGAATGTGACAGAGGAGGAGGGAATCAAATTAAGGATTCAGCTACAAGTCAGCCTGTGAGTTGTTGTTATTATCTCCTCCTGTGAGCTGTGTCCGAGGAGGGTTGTTTTTTGCAGCAGGCTCAGCGCAGAGCTCCTCAGCAGTGTGGTACCAGAAGCTCTCAGGTCAGCAGGAGTCACTGCAGCAGTAGAAGGGGCAGCCTATACAGCGAGGCTGCTGCTGGGGCTCCTCCATCAGCTGGCTACAACCAACATGGAAATACAGTAACCCAAAAGAGGACCTCATTTCAGCCTGCACCTCGTTAAAAACAACTCAGAGTTCCCTGCTTGATCGCCTACTGTGCCAACATGAAAGGTAAGACCATGGATACAGCACTACTATGTTGAACAGCTGGAGTTTTGTACAATACCTGACAGCTGGGGCTTTTATACAGTGGTTTTAATGCTTGTGTGGCTGTGACTCACGTTTTACTGCCTCTCTATAAGGAACACATGATGATAATAACTAGTAATATTTTCTGCATTGAAATATATTGTCATAGGGAACAGATAAGGGACACGTGTGTTGACTTGCATGCATACATTTATATACATATGACCAAAAGCAACTTGCTTATCCAACACTAATACTGTCTCACAGTGTTGTATTCTATTTGCATATTCATATAAACTCACAGAAGTATTATGGATTGGGGTAGTTTGAATGCACTTTTCCCCAGGCATTCTAGTTACTTGTTTTGTCCTCTCTTGCTTTATTTGAACACAGCCCTCTGCTAGGATTTCGTGATGTGCTGTGTTTTCCTCTGCACATCTGGAAATGGTTATGTGCCAGTGGAGGCAGGACTGGCTTGTGAAATAAATTTGGCATCCATCTACTCAGGATCCACTGAGCACTGACTGGAAAATATTTGCTCTTTGCATATGCGAGATCTGAGACGAAAAGTAGAGGTTACACGTTTGAAACATGCTGCTTTAGTTAAACCAAAGAGCAACCCTCTCTTACAGAGCATCTGGGGCAAATTACTAGATTTTGGTGGATAAAGGGAGTATATATATACATGAGAATATATATATATATATATATATATATATATATATGAGAAAAGTCCAGATACAGGGCACTCAAGTAGTTTTTTGTTGATATGGATCATGCAGGGTGCATACTGTCCGGGTATTAGCAAAGCAGCACACAGGTATAGGAAAGAAATGGGACAGGCGCTCCAAAGTATCAAAGAGATTAAATGTAGTCCTTTGCCTTCGGGATCCCAATGGAGCGTTTCTCTTGCCAAAACGTAGAGGAATTAATTTCACCTTTTTGAGACTTTGGAGTACTTGTCTCATTTATAGTGTTAAATAAATGAGTACTTTAGTATTAGGTGCTACCATTTTTATTTGGACTAACAATTGATATTTTAGCACAAGCTTTAGAGAGTTCTACTCTCTTTTCGGGTCAAGCAATACTCAATTTAACTAATGTTACTTTTTGGGCAGCTTGCAGAATTAAAATGTATATGTACAGATTAATATAGTAGATTTGATATGTTTAACTTCTTGGTATAATTGAGATATGTATCCAAATATTCCTTTTGTACTTCATTGAGTTAAAAGTGAAAGATTGACATTTCTACCAATTACTTCAACAAGGTCAGAAACTGGTGCTTGGAGACCTGTTTTATGCAGTGATATGGTTAATGGCACTAGCAGCACTAGCTGATGGACAACACTCTGCAACTTGAGTGCTTCCTTTGCTGTTGCCAATAAGACTCTCATCAGAGCTCAGGCTAACATACTTTTGCAGACCTCAGTACATGTGAAATACAGGTGACTAAACAGATTTTATATTTAGTTAACTTGCAAATCATGGGCTTGAGTAACTTTTGGCAAAAGCTATGTGTAAAACAGTACATTCTTT
The DNA here is from genome assembly GCF_040206685.1 of Ascaphus truei. Classification (NCBI taxonomy): domain Eukaryota; kingdom Metazoa; phylum Chordata; class Amphibia; order Anura; family Ascaphidae; genus Ascaphus; species Ascaphus truei. The sequence continues at coordinate 134,854,200 of NC_134484.1, read as the reverse complement.
ATAGAAGTATTTTAAGGTGAAAAGTTGAAAAATATGTTAGTGCTTTCTCCTGTAGTTCAACAAGCAACCCCTTCACTGCAGTATCAAGCACCTCGTTTCTAAATGCGATGCAAAAGCATTGATCTTCATATTTTGTTGTCCCTCCTTTTTCAAATGTAGGCATTCAAACTAAATGAGAAAACATCAGTAACAAAAACAAAGCAAATACATGTAACACATAATCTGTTCATTGTGTGCTAGTTAAGCACTATCCACTAGTAATAGAGGAAATTACTTTGGCAGCAGTCAGGACTGAACAATAAATACATTTTTGGGGAAAAACCATTTTTAACAGAAATATTTTACATAAGAAATAAATGCAACTTTCGGTGCTTCCCAAAGTTAAAATGTGTAGGGAGGCCTGGTTTCCGCATGTCTCCTAGTGGCAGCGTCTATCCAATCAGATTAAAAGAACAGGGAATCACAAATTGTATTTATCATGAATACAACATTTAACAAGGCTTATATTTTTGTAAATCATTTCAAATCCTATATGTATGTGGTCTCAATCTGTGGACCAAGTATGGTATAATTACCAACGAGAATGAATGTGGGCCATATTTACTTATTTTAAGTGTTGGATATTTAATACACATTAATTGTGCTCCATGCTGAATGAGTGGAGCATCCCAAAAATAACCCATGGTCATTAATTAGCATCAAAATATAAACTGATATGAGTATTTTTAAAGAATGTCAGAAGACCTCTATAAGGATGTTTTAAGGCTTTTTGGTGTCTTGGTTTGTTCTTACAAATAACCCTACATCAACGCAAAAACATAGTGACATAGTTTTCTTTTTACATCATTCTCATTATATTATGAGCTTCTTCAAAAGTGATCTCTTTTTTCAACAAGAAATTGAACTGTACTGTAGCTTGAAGGATAGCTCTTCCCATTCTATTGTTTGTCTGAAAAAAGAGAAAACCACAAACACACACACACGGAAGTAAAAAGCATGTACTGTACAGTATTACTGCTCGTACTGTATCTCCTTTAATTTTAAGAATACAGTCAATTATGTTCATTCTGCATCTTTTTTCTAGGATAGAAGGTATAGAAATATAGTGACATTTTAATTGTAATAGTTTAATTCTAGGAGACAGTTCATTCTAAATGGCTGGCATGAGTTTTGTTCCCTACATACTGTATATGCAGTTGAATCAATAGTTAGGAGTCAATTATGCAACCCTTTTTCGGCAGGATAGAGGTGAAATAAGTACACAATTGACTCAGGTTCCAGCTGATGGACTGTTCATATAACATACTGAACAGTCCTCTGAACTGATTTGAGCGCTTGCCCCCCGATTAAATCCCCTTACATAAAAACTTTTGTGATTTTCTTTATGTGAGTGCCTAGCTAGACATAATGAAAGAATGATTTCTACATATTTCAATGTAGTTTCATAGTTACATAGTAGATGAATGGAAAAAAGACATATGTCCATCATGTTCACCCTATGCTTACTTTAGACGATAGATACTATCCTATACTTGTATTTATAGTATTTTGATACCGAGGAAAACAAACAAAAAAAATCCCCAGTGAAACATCATCCAATGCTGTCTCATAAGTGGAAAATTACATTCCTTCCTGACGTCAAATAATGGCAATAGAAGGGAGGAAGGTGCACTCACATACTCAGCGGTAATTTGCCGTGGGTGCTTGGAAAACACCAACACTGTCGGGTATAAAATGGAGACAAATGAAAAAAGCAACGGTACTCCACCAGTGGACTTTAACATTTTTTAAAAAGGTGATAGGGAACACAGATAGACGTTTCAATTCTATCGTGGACTTTTGTCAAGATGTCCAAATAATGGCAATCAGATTTCTCCCTGGATCAACATCCTTCACATGTTTACTTATTTGGTATAAGTATGTATACTGTATACCTTTCCTTCCTAAAAAAGATGTTCAACCTTTTTTTTGGAGATTTTTATTGTATCTGCCATCACAGCCTCCATGGAAAACAAAATTTAATCCCCGGCGCCAAAAAGTGAACTTTAAATAACATCACCAATCCCCACTGTCCAAAATAAATTCTGTCCACCGGGTGGGCTGCTGTTTCTGTCTGTTCTGGGTTAATAGCTTCCTGTCTTCTGTTCCTGCTTGCCTTTGTTCTATGTTTCAGGCTCCTTCTGCCCTGACCTGTTCTGCTCCTGTTTGAGTCCTGGTTAACTTTTTAAAAGGTCTCTGTCCCAGTCAGTTCCAGTTCCCAGTCCAAATCCTGCCCCCTGTTCCTGTCCTGCTCCCCCGTTCCTCTGCCTGTGGATTTCATGTTGAAGACCCCAGCCTAAGACCCAGACGACATACCCTTGCTGCCTGCTCTGGACCCCTGCCTGTGACCCCGACAGTCCTTGCCTGTCCCTGCTATTCCTGGCCACTGAGGTCCGACCTGCACCTGGAGTCTCCCTGTGACAATATCCCATCTTAGACGCCTTTTTTCTAATGTAAACAAATTTAATTTAGCTATCCTCTCCTTATAAATCAGATTGTCAATCCCCTTTATTAAGGTATATTTCCTTTATAGAGGGGCATCATTATGAATGGAGGGCAACATCCCTTCCATTCATAACCCGTTTAATGCAAGATAAGATCATATTTGCTTTTGCAGAACCTGTATGATATTGAGCACTATTGCTAAGCCTGCTGTCTTCAAGACGTTAGGGAAAAAAAGGATCTATGGATATCTTATGTCTTAGGTTGATATTTCACGATTGTTTTTAAAATGAGTTTTTATCATGTCCATGCATTCTACTATTGGGAGTGCGTTTGTGTATTTTCAATAAAGTTTTTTTGTTTATGTTTAAACCACCACGGGTCGCATTGGATCCAGTTGCTTAGCAGCACAATGCATTAGGACCGTGCTGGTCATATGTCGATCGACGGGGTAACGTCATGCGCTGGGCACAACAGGGACCAGGGTGCATTGCCTGTAGGTGTGTTATGGTTGACACGCAGACCTTGCTTCCCTGGCCCCTGCACGTAGTGATGCCACGCCTGGTTATTGAATATGCATTACGGCGGCGTGGCATGACGGGATTACGTCACGGGTCATGGGTCACGCTCCCGCACCACGTGGTGTGCCCGGAAATCATTGTAACTGGCCCCTGCGACCTAGTGGTATGTATAAATTGCACTTTGTATGTAACTATTGTATTCACCTTGATAAAGGACTGTATAGGTCCGAAACGCGTTGGTGTGCTTTGTAACCTTTTTTGATCCATTAAATAGCTTTTACTGGGAACGTACTCCTGTTGGTTTTATTGCTGCATCTAGCGCTGGATATAGTGCTCCGTTTTTCTCCCTCCATTTCTGCATGTCTTCAAAACCTCCCTAAAACCTTCTCCATCAAGGATTGACCTAATTGTGTCTCATTTCATTTGTATGTCGCTTGTTTGTTCTTGTTTCCCAAATGCATAACCGTACATTTATCTGTATTAAACCTCATCTGTCATCAGCAAATATGGAGACTTTGCTGTCTATGCCAACCTCAAGGTCATTAATAAACAAGTTAAAAAGGAGGGGTCCCAGTACCGATCCTTGAGACACTCCATTCACAACTTTAGCCCAACCTGAAAAGGTTCCATTTACGACAACTCTCTGTTGTCTATCCTGCAACCAGTTTTTAATTCAGATACATATATTTTTACCAAGTCCAATTTGTTTTATTTTGTACACTAACCTCTGCAATATGCTGCAAGAAATATGTGAATAACAACAACGAAGAAACCGGCTTTTTTAAGTGTATATATGTGCATGAACATTTTATATTTTGATTGGAGGTATGATGGCCCCTCCATGTTCAGCACCCAGTTTATACACTGTTTTTTGCTTTGGTGCTGTTGACAACTGTTTGTACAACAAATATGTTTAACATTTTGTTGTGCTAAATATATAACATATCTACAGTTGAAAAACTGAGACTAGAAGTAAAGTCCAACTTTACAATTGGGAAATCAAGATCAATTATTGTTCAACCTCATCAGGAATACACTGTTGCAACATACTGTATAGCAGTTCATCTTAAGAGATATCCACTTAATTGATGCTCATGTACTGTTAGACTGTACAATTTCCGGTTTAGAACTCAAAACAAGTTGGTCTATGGAAATGAATAAATAACCACATGTGTTTTCTCTTTTCCAGTCTCCCCAGAGCATAGAAGTAGCAAAATAGTTACATCATTGGTTATATGTAAAAAACAAATTATGTTTTTCCATTGCTGTGGATCTTGAAGGCATTGAATAAGTAGCAAGTATGTCCTCATGTACACCACCAGGGCAATTCCTTAAAAAAAAAAAAAAAAAACAGTTCCAATCATTTTATTGCATACTAACTCTTCTTATTTATTTACTATTTTTCTGTTTTCAATCTAGATGGGGCTTTACTAAATAATTCTTAAATGCATAAAAGGGGTTGAAATAAAGCAAAACATGTAATAAAGTGTGTTACTGAACAAAATCTGCACTGATTTGTACATTTGTAAAAAAAAACAAAAAAACAGAAATTAGAATCATACAGTATAAAAGGATTAGAGACAGAACCTAATCTGATGGTCCAGAATGGTATGTGCCATTCTGTATGATCAATTACATTCTGTAATACATTCTGTATGATCACAATTACATTTTTAGGGGTGAATTCACCCAAAACTAAAACAGATATTGGACCTTGTTCTGCAAGCTGCGAGAGAGCCGAGGCAGCACTATGATACGGAAACCCCATTGACTTCAATAAGGCTTTCTGTGTGGTGGTGCAAGATCAACACTATTGTGGCTTGCAAAATAAAGGGGTTTATGTTCCCTGAGTTAATGTAATATTCTCAAAGCTAAAATATGCAAATAAAACAGCCATAATTGTGCTCATAAGGATACATTTATAGTCACATTATAGATGCGGTAACTTGATAGTAACTTACATACTGTACACCTGTAACATGCCGTTATGTACTTCTACATCTGTAACATACCGTTATGTACATCTACATCAGTAACATGCCGTTATGTACATCTACATCTGTAACATGCCGTTATGTACTTCTACATCTGTAACATGCCGTTATGTACTTCTACATCTGTAACATACCGTTATGTACAGCTACATCTGTAACATGCCGTTATGTACAGCTACATCTGTAACATGCCGTTATGTACATCTACATCTGTAACATGCCGTTATGTACATCTACATCTGTAACATACCGTTATGTACATCTCCATCTGTAACATGCCGTTATGTACAGCTACATCTGTAACATGCCGTTATGTACATCTACATCTGTAACATGCCGTTATGTACAGCTACATCTGTAACATGCCGTTATGTACAGCTACATCTGTAACATGCCGTTATGTACAGCTACATCTGTAACATACCGTTATGTACATCTACATCTGTAACATACCTTTATGTACATCTACATCTGTAACATGCCGTTATGTACAGCTACATCTGTAACATGCCGTTATGTACATCTACATCTGTAACATGCCGTTATGTACATCTACATCTGTAACATACCTTTATGTACATCTACATCTGTAACATGCCGTTATGTACAGCTACATCTGTAACATACCGTTATGTACATCTACATCTGTAACATACCTTTATGTACATCTACATCTGTAACATGCCGTTATGTACAGCTACATCTGTAACATGCCGTTATGTACTTCTACATCTGTAACATGTCGTTATGTACATCTACATCTGTAACATGCCTTTATGTACATCTACATCTGTAACATGTCGTTATGTACAGCTACATCTGTAACATGCCGTTATGTACTTCTACATCTGTAACATGCCGTTATGTACATCTACATCTGTAACATGCCTTTATGTACATCTACATCTGTAACATGCCGTTATGTACTTCTACATCTGTAACATACCGTTATGTACATCTACATCTGTAACATGCCGTTATGTACTTCTACATCTGTAACATGCCGTTATGTACATCTACATCTGTAACATACCGTTATGTACATCTACATCTGTAACATACCGTTATGTACTTCTACATCTGTAACATGCCGTTATGTACTTCTACATCTGTAACATACCGTTATGTACATCTACATCTGTAACATACCTTTATGTACTTCTACATCTGTAACATACCGTTATGTACATCTACATCTGTAACATACCTTTATGTACTTCTACATCTGTAACATGCCGTTATGTACTTCTACATCTGTAACATGCCGTTATGTACATCTACATCTGTAACATGCCGTTATGTACATCTATATCTGTAACATGCCGTTATGTACTTCTACATCTGTAACATACCGTTATGTACTTCTACATCTGTAACATACCTTTATGTACTTCTACATCTGTAACATACCTTTATGTACTTCTACATCTGTAACATGCCGTTATGTACATCTACATCTGTAACATGCCGTTATGTACTTCTACATCTGTAACATGCCGTTATGTACAGCTACATCTGTAACATGCCGTTATGTACAGCTACATCTGTAACATGCCGTTATGTACTTCTACATCTGTAACATACCGTTATGTACATCTACATCCGTAACATACTGTTATGTACAGTACTTCTACATCTGTAACATACCGTTATGTACTTCTACATCTGTAACATACCGTTATGTACTTCTACATCTGTAACATGCCGTTATGTACATCTACATCAGTAACATGCCGTTATGTACTTCTACATCTGTAACATACCGTTATGTACTTCTACATCTGTAACATACCGTTATGTACATCTACATCTGTAACATGCCGTTATGTACAGCTACATCTGTAACATGCCGTTATGTACAGCTACATCTGTAACATGCCGTTATGTACAGCTACATCTGTAACATGCCGTTATGTACATGTAACCCATATTCCCCCCCCAATCGCAGATATGGTGTATGTAAGGGGATCTATATGCATTACCCAGCGTGGTGCTTCTACCTGTTAGGCTCACAGGGGGCCTAAGCCTCCGCTACGGAGAGCCTGGGGTACGTATGACAATATGTATAACCTCTCACTCGGTGCAGCGCCTCCACCTGCGATGGCTCCCACCAGAGGGGGAGTGGTTCCTCGCAGGAAATATATATCACTCCACACAACGTGTAAAACAACCAGGGACTTTACTTGCATGAATAACCTTGAGCATATACACATATACCAACAGGTGTCCCTCCCTAGAGGAGACACTAACTCCAGCGTCGCCCAGGACGCTACCTCCACCTCCACCGGATGATCCCACCCAGTGTCCAGTAACCCCACCCTCAAGCGAGATGTATATGTGTGACTGCGCAGCCACTATGTCCCTTGTGAATGTGATCTGACTCGTTGGTGCACTTGTAGATTACCTGCCGGGCACTCTGGTGCCCGGGCCTGCCAAGGAACTTCACAAAGGATCCCGACGTCGACTGTACACCGGAACTACCGTCCGGGGCGATCCCACCCGGATGGCTGATGCAGCAACCGCAAGGGCCTGAGCCTAAACCTCTGCACGGACGGGCAGCTTCTGCTGCGTCCCTAACTAGCTCTAGATAATAAGTGGCAGGGTCCCTAACCTGGGGCTGTCCCTGACACAACTTACACGTCAGGGTGACTCAAGGCTAGCTGGGGCCTTGGGGGCTGCTGGCCTAATGCAGGGGGTCACTGACTCCTGCACCCTACCTCCTTCCCCTAGCTTCTCCAGGCTCCAACTGACAAATGTGCTCCAAGCCCGCAAACTGTATCTCTTCTCTCCTGCAGGGCCACCCTCCAGCCCTATTTGCTCCCTGGCGTCACATGGGGCGCTGCTGAGGCTCACGGGACTTGTAGTCCCTTCCAAGAGCCTTCCCTGGTAGGCTAGGTTTCGCGGGCTCCCCTCACGCTATCCTCCCACATGCGCAACTCTGCAGGGCCGTCGGGACTCACTGCGCATGCGCGATCTATAGTAAGATGGCGGCGCCCTGCTCGGGAGCCGCCGGGGACCGCCGGAGCACCAAAGCGCTCCCTGCACTGGCCCCCACCTTCCGGACGTGCTGGCGGGTCCATCGAGTGACCTGCGGCAGCGGAAGAACCGAGGTAGGGGTCGCGGGGCAGCAGGTAGGAAAAGGGGACCTGGCTACATACATCTACATCTGTAACATGCCGTTATGTACAGCTACATCTGTAACATGCCGTTATGTACTTCTACATCTGTAACATGCCGTTATGTACATCTACATCTGTAACATGCCGTTATGTACATCTACATCTGTAACATGCCGTTATGTACATCTACATCTGTAACATGCCGTTATGTACATCTACATCTGTAACATGCCGTTATGTACATCTACATCTGTAACATACCTTTATGTACTTCTACATCTGTAACATACCGTTATGTACTTCTACATCTGTAACATACCGTTATGTACAGCTACATCTGTAACATGCCGTTATGTACATCTACATCTGTAACATGCCGTTATGTACATCTACATCTGTAACATACCTTTATGTACTTCTACATCTGTAACATACCGTTATGTACTTCTACATCTGTAACATACCGTTATGTACATCTACATCTGTAACATGCCGTTATGTACATCTACATCTGTAACATGCCGTTATGTACATCTACATCTGTAACATACCTTTATGTACTTCTACATCTGTAACATACCGTTATGTACTTCTACATCTGTAACATACCGTTATGTACAGCTACATCTGTAACATACCGTTATGTACTTCTACATCTGTAACATGCCGTTATGTACAGCTACATCTGTAACATGCCGTTATGTACAGCTACATCTGTAACATACCGTTATGTACATCTACATCTGTAACATGCCGTTATGTACAGCTACATCTGTAACATACCGTTATGTACATCTACATCTGTAACATACCGTTATGTACTTCTACATCTGTAACATGCCGTTATGTACATCTACATCTGTAACATGCCGTTATGTACAGCTACATCTGTAACATGTCGTTATGTACTTCTACATCTGTAACATGCCGTTATGTACATCTACATCTGTAACATGCCGTTATGTACAGCTACATCTGTAACATACCGTTATGTACATCTACATCTGTAACATGCCGTTATCTACATCTACATCTGTAACATGCCGTTATGTACAGCTACATCTGTAACATGCCGTTATGTACAGCTACATCTGTAACATGCCGTTATGTACATCTACATCTGTAACATGCCGTTATGTACAGCTACATCTGTAACATGCCGTTATGTACATCTACATCTGTAACATGCCGTTATGTACAGCTACATCTGTAACATGCCGTTATGTACTTCTACATCTGTAACATGCCGTTATGTACAGCTACATCTGTAACATGCCGTTATGTACATCTACATCTGTAACATGCCGTTATGTACTTCTACATCTGTAACATGCCGTTATGTACATCTACATCTGTAACATGCCGTTATGTACAGCTACATCTGTAACATGCCGTTATGTACTTCTACATCTGTAACATGCCGTTATGTACATCTACATCTGTAACATGCCGTTATGTACATCTACATCTGTAACATGCCGTTATGTACATCTACATCTGTAACATGCCGTTATGTACTTCTACATCTGTAACATACCGTTATGTACTTCTACATCTGTAACATGCCGTTATGTACAGCTACATCTGTAACATGCCGTTATGTACATCTACATCTGTAACATGCCGTTATGTACATCTACATCTGTAACATGCCGTTATGTACATCTACATCTGTAACATGCCGTTATGTACAGCTACATCTGTAACATGCCGTTATGTACAGCTACATCTGTAACATACCGTTATGTACTTCTACATCTGTAACATGCCGTTATGTACAGCTACATCTGTAACATACCGTTATGTACTTCTACATCTGTAACATGCCGTTATGTACAGCTACATCTGTAACATGCCGTTATGTACTTCTACATCTGTAACAAGCGGTTATGTACTTCTACATCTGTAACATACCGTTATGTACTTCTACATCTGTAACAAGCGGTTATGTACTTCTACATCTGTAACAAGCGGTTATGTACTTCTACATCTGTAACATACCGTTATGTACTTCTACATCTGTAACATGCCGTTATGTACTTCTACATCTGTAACAAGCGGTTATGTACTTCTACATCTGTAACATACCGTTATGTACTTCTACATCTGTAACAAGCCGTTATGTACAGCTACATCTGTAACATGCCGTTATGTACAGCTACATCTGTAACATGTCGTTATGTACATCTACATCTGTAACATGCCGTTATGTACAGCTACATCTGTAACATGTCGTTATGTACATCTACATCTGTAACATGCCGTTATGTACAGCTACATCTGTAACATGTCGTTATGTACTTCTACATCTGTAACATGCCGTTATGTACATCTACATCTGTAACATGCCGTTATGTACAGCTACATCTGTAACATACCTTTATGTACATCTACATCTGTAACATGCCGTTATGTACTTCTACATCTGTAACAAGCCGTTATGTACTTCTACATCTGTAACATACCGTTATGTACTTCTACATCTGTAACATGCCGTTATGTACAGCTACATCTGTAACATACCGTTATGTACTTCTACATCAGTAACATGCCGTTATGTACAGCTACATCTGTAACATGCCGTTATGTACAGCTACATCTGTAACAAGCCGTTATGTACATCTACATCTGTAACATGCCGTTATGTACTTCTACATCTGTAACATGCCGTTATGTACAGCTACATCTGTAACATGCCGTTATGTACAGCTACATCTGTAACATGTCGTTATGTACTTCTACATCTGTAACATGCCGTTATGTACAGCTACATCTGTAACATGCCGTTATGTACAGCTACATCTGTAACATGCCGTTATGTACAGCTACATCTGTAACATGCCGTTATGTACTTCTACATCTGTAACATGCCGTTATGTACATCTACATCTGTAACATGCCGTTATGTACAGCTACATCTGTAACATGCCGTTATGTACATCTACATCTGTAACATGCCGTTATGTACAGCTACATCTGTAACATGTCGTTATGTACAGCTACATCTGTAACATGCCGTTATGTACATCTACATCTGTAACATGCCGTTATGTACTACTACATCTGTAACATGCCGTTACTGTATGTACAGCTACATCTGTAACATGCCGTTATGTACAGCTACATCTGTAACATGCCGTTATGTACATCTACATCTGTAACATGCCGTTATGTACAGCTACATCTGTAACATGCCGTTATGTACTTCTACATCTGTAACATGCCGTTATGTACATCTACATCTGTAACATGCCGTTATGTACAGCTACATCTGTAACATGCCGTTATGTACATCTACATCTGTAACATGCCGTTATGTACTTCTACATCTGTAACAAGCCGTTGTGTACTTCTACATCTGTAACATGTCGTTATGTACATCTACATCTGTAACATGCCGTTATGTACTTCTACATCTGTAACATGCCGTTATGTACTTCTACATCTGTAACATGCCGTTATGTACATCTACATCTGTAACATGCCGTTATGTACTTCTACATCTGTAACATGCCGTTATGTACTTCTACATCAGTAACATGCCGTTATGTACATCTACATCTGTAACATGCCGTTATGTACAGCTACATCTGTAACATGCCGTTATGTACTTCTACATCTGTAACATGCTACTATGTGCATCTACATCTGTAGCATGTCGTAATGTACATCTACATCTGTAACATGCCTATATGTACATCTACATCTGTAACATGTTGTTATGTACATCTACATCTGTAACATGTTGTTATGTACATCTACATCTGTAACATACCGTTATGTACATCTACATCTGTAACATGCCGTTATGTACAGCTACATCTGTAACATGTCGTTATGTACAGCTACATCTGTAACATACCGTTATGTACATCTACATCTGTAACATGCCGTTATGTACAGCTACATCTGTAACATGTTGTTATGTACACCTACATCTGTAACATGCCGTTATGTACAGCTACATCTGTAACAAGCCGTTATGTACATCTACATCCGTAACATACCGTTATGTACATCTACAGCTGTAACATGTCGTTATGTACATCTACAGCTGTAACATGTCGTTATGTACTTCTACATCTGTAACATGTTGTTATGTACACCTACATCTGTAACATGCCGTTATGTACAGCTACCTCTGTAACATGCCGTTATGTGCAGCTACATCTGTAACATGCCGTTATGTACATCTACATCCGTAACATACCGTTATGTACATCTACAGCTGTAACATGTCGTTATGTACTTCTACATCTGTAACATGTTGTTATGTACACCTACATCTGTAACATGCCGTTATGTACAGCTACATCTGTAACATGTCGTTATGTACATCTACATCCGTAACATACCGTTATGTACATCTACAGCTGTAACATGTTGTTATGTACAGCTACATCTGTAACATGCCGTTATGTACAGCTACATCTGTAACATGTGTTATGTACATCTACATCTGTAACATGCCATTATGTACATCTACATCTGTAACATGTTATGTACACCTACATCTGTAACATGCCGTTATGTACATCTACATCTGTAACATGTTATGTACACCTACATCTGTAACATGCCATTATGTACTTCTACATCTGTAACATGCCGTTATGTACTTCTACATCTGTAATATGTTGTTATGTACTTTACATTTATATCTGTAATATGTTGTTATGTACTTCTACATCAGTAACATGCAGTTATCTACATCTACATCTGTAACATGTTGTTATGTACATCTACATCTGTAACATGCCGTTATGTACATCTACATCTGTAACATGCCGTTATGTACATCTACAGCTGTAACATGTTGTTATGTACATCTACATCTGTAACATGTTGTTATGTACAGCTACATCTGTAACATGTTGTTATGTACTTCTACATCTGTAACATGCCGTTATGTACATCTACATCTGTAACATGCCGTTATGTACATCTACATCTGTAACATGCCGTTATGTACAGCTACATCTGTAACATGCCGTTATGTACTTCTACATCTGTAACATGCCGTTATGTACATCTACATCTGTAACATGCCGTTATGTACAGCTACATCTGTAACATGCCGTTATGTACATCTACATCTGTAACATGCCGTTATGTACTTCTACATCTGTAACAAGCCGTTGTGTACTTCTACATCTGTAACATGCCGTTATGTACATCTACATCTGTAACATGCCGTTATGTACTTCTACATCTGTAACATGCCGTTATGTACTTCTACATCTGTAACATGCCGTTATGTACATCTACATCTGTAACATGCCGTTATGTACTTCTACATCTGTAACATGCCGTTATGTACTTCTACATCAGTAACATGCCGTTATGTACATCTACATCTGTAACATGCCGTTATGTACAGCTACATCTGTAACATGCCGTTATGTACTTCTACATCTGTAACATGCCGTTATGTACTTCTACATCTGTAACATGCTACTATGTGCATCTACATCTGTAGCATGTCGTAATGTACATCTACATCTGTAACATGCCTATATGTACATCTACATCTGTAACATGTTGTTATGTACATCTACATCTGTAACATGTTGTTATGTACATCTACATCTGTAACATACCGTTATGTACATCTACATCTGTAACATGCCGTTATGTACAGCTACATCTGTAACATGTCGTTATGTACAGCTACATCTGTAACATACCGTTATGTACATCTACATCTGTAACATGCCGTTATGTACAGCTACATCTGTAACATGTTGTTATGTACACCTACATCTGTAACATGCCGTTATGTACAGCTACATCTGTAACAAGCCGTTATGTACATCTACATCCGTAACATACCGTTATGTACATCTACAGCTGTAACATGCCGTTATGTACATCTACATCCGTAACATACCGTTATGTACATCTACAGCTGTAACATGTCGTTATGTACTTCTACATCTGTAACATGTTGTTATGTACACCTACATCTGTAACATGCCGTTATGTACAGCTACATCTGTAACATGTCGTTATGTACATCTACATCCGTAACATACCGTTATGTACATCTACAGCTGTAACATGTTGTTATGTACAGCTACATCTGTAACATGCCGTTATGTACAGCTACATCTGTAACATGTGTTATGTACATCTACATCTGTAACATGCCATTATGTACATCTACATCTGTAACATGTTATGTACACCTACATCTGTAACATGCCGTTATGTACATCTACATCTGTAACATGTTATGTACACCTACATCTGTAACATGCCATTATGTACTTCTACATCTGTAACATGCCGTTATGTACTTCTACATCTGTAATATGTTGTTATGTACTTTACATTTATATCTGTAATATGTTGTTATGTACTTCTACATCAGTAACATGCAGTTATCTACATCTACATCTGTAACATGTTGTTATGTACATCTACATCTGTAACATGCCGTTTTGTACTTCTACAGCTGTAACATGCCGTTATGTACATCTACAGCTGTAACATGTTGTTATGTACATCTACATCTGTAACATGTTGTTATGTACAGCTACATCTGTAACATGTTGTTATGTACTTCTACATCTGTAACATGCCGTTATGTACATCTACATCTGTAACATGCCGTTATGTACAGCTACATCTGTAACATGTTGTTATGTACTTCTACATCTGTAACATGCCGTTATGTACATCTACAGCTGTAACATGTCGTTATGTACTTCTACATCTGTAACATGCCGTTATGTACAGCTACATCTGTAACATGCCGTTATCTACATCTACATCTGTAACATACCGTTATGTACATCTACATCTGTAACATGCCGTTATGTACAGCTACATCTGTAACATGTGTTATGTACTTCTACATCTGTAACATGTTGTTATCTACTTCTACATCTGTAACATGCCGTTATGTACATCTACATCTGTAACATACCGTTATGTACATCTACATCTGTAACATACCGTTATGTACATCTACATCCGTAACATGCCGTTATGTACATCTACATCTGTAACATGCCGTTATGTACTTCTACATCTGTAACATGTTGTTATGTACATCTACATCTGTAACATGCCGTTATCTACATCTACATCTGTAACATACCGTTATGTACATCTACATCCGTAACATACCGTTATGTACTTCTACATCTGTAACATATTGTTATGTACATCTACATCTGTAACATGCCGTTATCTACATCTACATCTGTAACATACCGTTATGTACTTCTACATCTGTAACATGCAGTTATGTACATCTACATCCGTAACATACCGTTATGTACATCTACATCGGTAACATGTTGTTATGTACATCCACATCTGTAACATACCGTTATGTACTTCTACATCTGTAACATGCCGTTATGTACAGCTACATCTGTAACATGCCATTATGTACATCTACATCTGTAACATACCGTTATGTACTTCTACATCTGTAACATGCCGTTATGTACTTCTACATCTGTAACATGCCGTTATGTACAGCTACATCTGTAACATGTTGTTATGTACAGCTACATCTGTAACATGCCGTTATGTACAGCTACATCTGTAACATGCCGTTATGTACAGCTACATCTGTAACATGCCGTTATGTACAGCTACATCTGTAACATGTCGTTATGTACTTCTACATCTGTAACATGTTGTTATGTACAGCTACATCTGTAACATGCCGTTATGTACAGCTACATCTGTAACATGCCGTTATGTACAGCTACATCTGTAACATGCCGTTATGTACAGCTACATCTGTAACATGCCGTTATGTACTTCTACATCTGTAACATGCCGTTATGTACAGCTACATCTGTAACATGCCGTTATGTACAGCTACATCTGTAACATTTTGTTATGTACAGCTACATCTGTAACATGCCGTTATGTACAGCTACATCTGTAACATGCCGTTATGTACAGCTACATCTGTAACATGCCGTTATGTACAGCTACATCTGTAACATGTCGTTATGTACATCTACATCTGTAACATACCGTTATGTACATCTACATCTGTAACATGCCGTTATGTACATCTACATCTGTAACATGCCGTTATGTACAGCTACATCTGTAACATGCCGTTATGTACATCTACATCTGTAACATGCCGTTATGTACATCTACATCTGTAACATACCGTTATGTACATCTACATCTGTAACATACCGTTATGTACATCTACATCCGTAACATGCCGTTATGTACATCTACATCTGTAACATGCCGTTATGTACTTCTACATCTGTAACATGTTGTTATGTACATCTACATCTGTAACATGCCGTTATCTACATCTACATCTGTAACATACCGTTATGTACTTCTACATCTGTAACATGCAGTTATGTACATCTACATCCGTAACATACCGTTATGTACATCTACATCGGTAACATGTTGTTATGTACATCCACATCTGTAACATACCGTTATGTACTTCTACATCTGTAACATGCCGTTATGTACAGCTACATCTGTAACATGCCATTATGTACATCTACATCTGTAACATACCGTTATGTACTTCTACATCTGTAACATGCCGTTATGTACTTCTACATCTGTAACATGCCGTTATGTACAGCTACATCTGTAACATGTTGTTATGTACAGCTACATCTGTAACATGCCGTTATGTACAGCTACATCTGTAACATGCCGTTATGTACAGCTACATCTGTAACATGCCGTTATGTACAGCTACATCTGTAACATGTCGTTATGTACTTCTACATCTGTAACATGCCGTTATGTACAGCTACATCTGTAACATGTCGTTATGTACTTCTACATCTGTAACATGCCGTTATGTACAGCTACATCTGTAACATGCCATTATGTACAGCTACATCTGTAACATGTTGTTATGTACAGCTACATCTGTAACATGCCGTTATGTACAGCTACATCTGTAACATGCCGTTATGTACAGCTACATCTGTAACATGCCGTTATGTACAGCTACATCTGTAACATGTCGTTATGTACTTCTACATCTGTAACATGCCGTTATGTACAGCTACATCTGTAACATGCCGTTATGTACAGCTACATCTGTAACATGTTGTTATGTACAGCTACATCTGTAACATGCCGTTATGTACAGCTACATCTGTAACATGCCGTTATGTACAGCTACATCTGTAACATGCCGTTATGTACAGCTACATCTGTAACATGTCGTTATGTACTTCTACATCTGTAACATGCCGTTATGTACAGCTACATCTGTAACATGTCGTTATGTACATCTACATCTGTAACATACCGTTATGTACATCTACATCTGTAACATGCCGTTATGTACATCTACATCTGTAACATGCCGTTATGTACAGCTACATCTGTAACATGCCGTTATGTACATCTACATCTGTAACATGCCGTTATGTACAGCTACATCTGTAACATGTCGTTATGTACAGCTACATCTGTAACATGCCGTTATGTACATCTACATCTGTAACATGCCGTTATGTACATCTACATCTGTAACATGCCGTTATGTACAGCTACATCTGTAACATGCCGTTATGTACATCTACATCTGTAACATGCCGTTATGTACAGCTACATCTGTAACATGCCGTTATGTACAGCTACATCTGTAACATGCCGTTATGTACAGCTACATCTGTAACATGCCGTTATGTACAGCTACATCTGTAACATGTCGTTATGTACTTCTACATCTGTAACATGCCGTTATGTACATCTACATCTGTAACATGCCGTTATGTACAGCTACATCTGTAACATGCCGTTATGTACATCTACATCTGTAACATGCCGTTATGTACAGCTACATCTGTAACATGCCGTTATGTACATCTACATCTGTAACATGCCGTTATGTACATCTACTGTACATCTGTAACATTTTTTCACAAAATAAAAATGCCAGTGCTGAAATATGTAGCATCCATCACACTTTAACCACTGCTGATTCAGAATAGTGTAAATGTGTGTGGGAGTGAAATAATATCTCAGACTTAGAAATGGGCCAAGTCATGAATAGATGTAGAAAAGGAGAACTTTAGGTTTAAAGTTGTTAAGTTTAGGTTTAGTTTGGAAGGAGATTGAGAGCAAATGGAAGGAGTTTTACAGAAGGCTGGCACGGGCTAAGTGTCAGGGGAGGGATATTAGTTGGATAGTAGTAACATTTTATATAAGCTGAGGTTGGAACAGCCATAGTCATAGCAGTGTGGCAATGGTAAAATACAGAAAACAATACACACATCTGCATCTGAGTTAAGGATTGGTATCAACACGTGTTGTTAGTGTCTTATTGGATGCCGTATGGAGTATGTACCTGTGCACCTCCATGTTGTCTACCTACTAATACAAGTTATTTTTTAACTACTGGAATTGCTTAGCCTCAGATTTTTGGAAATGCTGTGCTACGCTTTTTCTCCGTTTGGATTTCTCTCTAGCAATGGTAGAAGATGTTAGGATAATATTGTGTTCACCATTTACAGTACATTTCTAATTTATGTTTATTATAAGAAATCTGCTATGGTGAAGCTTGGTATTCACCACAAGGAATAAGGTTGTTGCACTTCACCATGTAGAGAAATACTGTAGATGGTGATGGCAGTGCCATGTCAGGTCACCTTTCCATACATTTGCATTTTTGGTGTGATAATAATATATATTTTTAGACAGAGTGCTGTAGAACAATTACCCTGAAATTGAATTCTACTGTAGGGCTGCAGAAGAGCAACACTCGATACTTATATATAAAAGCAAGAAGTGAAGTTGGACACCAAGGATAGATGGATGTATTTTTCAGATGAATATAAGGCTCATTAATCTTTGCATATCAGGAAACTTCTCAACATTTTTTCCAATTCAAATATAAGATAAGTATCTTCCGTCACCTAAATTTAATATAGGCTGAACTCGATGGACATATGTCTTTTTTCAACCTCCTTTACTATGTAATTATGTAACATTGATAACACTTGGGTATGCAATTTATCCACTCGTAGGCCCCATTCAGTATGCTGTTTTTCCAACCCTGGGAAAGAATTTAGCCTTATTCACATAAAGGGGACAAAAATCTTCTCGAGTTCAGGGAATATATGTTCACAGTATGATGTCGCGTCTTTAACTGATCTTCTGGTTCCCCCATAACTTTCCAGCACTTGTCATATTCTCCAGCGCCCACCTTCCTAACTGGTTCCCACCTTATTCTTCTAAAACATGTTTCGTTCATCCCTTCATGTTGCTGCATTTAGTGTATACAACAAGAGACAAAAAGACTGCCACGCTACATCCAGCATGACAAACAATTTAGTACATTAATATGTCTTTTTATTGGTACTCTTTCTTCTTAAGTACGGGGTGTTTAGTTCAATACTTTGGCCAAAATATTTTAAGCCAACAACCACATCACAATACAGTCATTTCAGTAGGTCCTATAGTACCAATATAATACGCTATTATGTATTTCCTTCACTGCATAGACAGAAGAGGAAACAACATACTGGAGCCAACCGCATGGGGTGCATGACATGTATGCGGTGTCTAAAGGGATCAAATGAAGAAGCACTATACAGTATGTGCTATGTGTGAGCTACAGGGTACAGGTAACACTGGTTATAAACCAGAAGGCCCCTAACAATGATAGTAAAAAAAATCTTTAAAAAAATGCAAAATAACTTAACATATATTTGACTTAACATATATAAGTGGGGCCCACTTATACAGTATATGACACTTGCCAGACTTCTCCAATGCACCCACAATGTGGCTGTTATTGTTTTCCGCTCCATTGTACTGCACTGTGAAATATGTTGGTGCTCTATAACGCACAATAGTAATAACAGAACTACAAGCTGCTTTCAATTCCTATCGTGTTTATGTCCTTGGTTCTCACATAATTTTTTTCTGTGATGCCTTTCCTAATCCTAAAATGTATTAAGGAAAAAGGGGACCGAACCAAAACCAGAGTTCAGCGCTCCGTTTTTTGTTCTGTCCTCTTTTTCCTTAATAAACTTTATCTAGGAAGGGAGTTTACGAATAGAGATGTGCAAAATGTTCGCAAAAGTTTGAGAAACCGGCAAAATGTGCAATTTTCCTGCAAAAAAATGCACAAAACATCAGCATAATTCAACCCCCCAAAAATTACCGGTAATATGACCTTAATATGCAGGTCACCTTAGTCATATGACCTAGTTTTAGTTTTAAAAAAAAATTAATTAATTACAATTTGGAAAATGAAATGGCAAAATATAATTTTTACGAAATTTAAAACAAATGCAAAACAAATTATAATTCAATTCTTTTTTTCATTTAAAAATGCATATTTTTTTGCACATTTGTTAAATTAATTCAAAGGTTATGAAAAACTTTGCAAAGTACAATGTAAAACGCGACCAGTTTGCACATCTCTATTAACTAACTCTAGTGGCTTCAGCATCCAAAACATCCAATACAATACAGACGTAGCTCAGATCTACAGGTATGTTTCAATATATGTCCATTTGGTTGGTTCAGTCCAGTCTTTAAAATGTCTTCCTAGATGTACTTCTATTGTCCTAAATGTACACATCGTTTAATTATATTTTCAATTTTAAATGGAGATACCATCCATTCTTGCACCCCACAGTGCACTGTTTTAATTTGTATTGATGTATTTTTTCTCTTCTCTTATTTTCTTCTCACATTCATACTTAAGCAGTACAGTATTTCTAGGATCCACCTTCTCCTGTCATTTTTCAATGGAAACTAGAAAGTGTTCGGTGTCCTCATCATCCTTTCCTACATTTCTAACGGAAGCCCTGTTCTCCAAACTTCCTTCAATATCTACCCCCTTCCACATCTTTAAAGTTATGCAGTCAGGATTACATATACTACTTTTGCACATCTCATCGATCGTTATTATTCACTTTAATCTCTCTTCATTAAAGCTGCAGTTCAGTCAATATCCTGCATGTGTGTTTTTTTTTAATAAATCAGTTCTGTAGTAAGAAAAAATACTTTTAGCATTTTCTGTTTTTAAAAAGCAACTTTTAAAGACCAATTTTCTTGTATTCTATTTTAACAGCCATTTGCTAAGGCACTGCCCCTTCATGTCCTGTCACAAGCCCTGGCACACCCCTTTGTCAGCCCTGCCTTCCCTCTAGCACATGTCAGTGCATGAGTGCTCATGAATATTCATGAGCTTCCACTGACAGACAACCAGAATATAAACAGATCCCTTCACTAATTATGTCACCAAATTTCGACCTATCAATACATAGAGAACGAATTGACCTGCAGCTATACAGTTCTTTAGGTAATTAGAGATTGCTCACATAAAACTATTGAAGTAAAAAAATAAATTAAAAAAAAAAAAAAAAGACTGAACTGCAGCTTTAAGTTCTGTATTGCTTAAAGAATTATAATTATCCTAAATTATTCTGCCTCTTCAGATTGGTCAGCTATAGTCTAACAACGTGCCCCTTTTTCACCTTTTGTTCTGTGCTCAAGGCTATCTCCTTGTAGACTTATGTTTCTCTTCTGGTCTCTCATGTCTGAAATCTTTTTCCCCAACGTCCTTGTTAAATCTTGCTATGTATCCCCATTAGCTTTTCCTTATCTAATTCTGGATGTACACAGCAGTATGAAAAGCACTTTGGACTATCCCACCCAGACTCAAAATTCCAGTCTCTCCCCAGGTAGTTTTAACATTCTCATTTAGGAGAGATTGAACACTGCAACTTTTACACAGTATGGCATACGCAATACTTTAGCACTGCACTTAAAGCCGTTTTGTAAATCGCAAAAATTACTGGATTTTAAGCCCTCATTTAAACACTTACCTAAATGTGATGGCTTTGTTTCAAATTCTCTCTACTACAAAACAAGGCAAAAAGAAGTGACTAGCACCAGATTTATCAGAAGAAAAGACACAGAATGCAAAGGAGAGTTATTTTCTTCAGTAAATCCTGTACTGTGTTTTTGGCCCCGTTTTGCAGCTCCCATACTTTGATACATAATCCTCTAAATCTATTGGGCACTTGGGAAATGTATCAAAGTATTGCAGGTACAATACTAAGGCCTCACTCAGACAGGCTGCTACGTCGGCGTGCTTGCATTTGCGCCTCTGCCGCGTGCTCCTGCAGCCCAGCGATCTCTGCTCAAACTGCAGGAGTTGGGTCGCGGCGTTTGGGGGCGGGGGCGTAACGAACGCGTCACGGAGCTGGTTTGCATTTAATGGCTGAACCAGCTCACGTCACGTGACTGTAGCCGCAAATTTAAATTCGGGTTTGTGGCGGCAAAATGTTGCAGCGTCAACGCTGCACTTTGCCGCCGGTGGAGTTTTCAGTTTGAAAACTCCCACCGAACAACCCGAATTTGCGGACGTGTGCGCGCACGTCGTAACGCGGCCTGTCTGAGTGAGGCCTAAGGAAAAGACAGGAGTCAAAAAAACCAGCACTAAAGTTACTAAATGTAAGAATCTTGTTGAAAACAATGGGGATTATATTTGTTTCTTTAGAAATCTGGTGATTCCCAGTATTAGCACACTGGTATTACCCAATTGTTACTGCCTGGGATACTTTAATAAACAACCATATTGGTGTCCCAGGCAGGTCGGTAATGTAACCTGGACATAAAGCTGGTTAAAAAAGGTTCTTGTTCAGTTTTCATGCCAATGAAGCCACCCCTGTATTTACACGGTAACTGTACGCAGTGAGCAGAACCACCTAACTATATCTACAGTTTTGAATATCCATTGCAAAGTTTCCAGACTTACTGTGAGTGAAGCAGAACCATGTCCAATTGTTCTATGTGTAATTGAACTTACTATAGCTTTTTCCTTGGCAATCATTAATCAGTGAACAGAGCCAAAACAGCCGTGCCTATATTTACTAACCAATAGTATGCCACACGACACTTTGCAGCTCTGGAAGACACCATACGATACAACTCATTCACGTTGTCATAGTATCGCTTAGTAATTGCGGGCCATGGTCTTGGCTGGACCTGGAATTATAACATGCCTAAGCATTCTTTAGCCTTAGCAATCTGTTGTATGACTGCCTCTGGCGTCCAATTAATAGTCCTATTCCAGTTCTAGCATTTACATTGGGAGGAAAGCCTTAAGGCAGCATTTCAATTTATGTTCATACTATAATGCCATTTTTTCCCCCCCAAGGTTAAACGTTTTTCCTATTTCAAAAATGATGACGATGCTATATCTACAGTATCTTTCTTTTTATTTGTCTTCTGCGGTTCTGGCTTTTTGGTTGACATGTTTAGCAATTTATAGAAGTATTTAAGAGTTCAAATTAAGAAAATGACACACATATAAAAAACGGGTTTATAAAAAAAAAAAGAGAATGCAGTTTTCAAGAGCCTATAATAATAATAATAATAATAATAATAATAATATTAATAAATTAGAATAAATGTTTTGACTGGTGCCAGAATTTGGGCTAGTCTGTTGTCAGGACATTTTAGGTTTCTCAATCTCCCAACCCCATTTAAGGACTAGCAATGATAGAAGCTGTTGAAATGAAATAAAATAAGGCAAAATTGTCCCTTTAAATTGCAATGATGCTACTTAACTTTACAGTTTTCATGAAGTTATAATGCAGACTGCAGACATATTTTACAATACATACTTGCTTCTTTTGCAGACGATTTTGCAGAAGAAGAGGAGGTACAATCCTTCGGGTACAAGAGGTTTGGTGAGTTGTGAATAATTTAATGTTTATACTGTAGATGGTAATAAATGTAACATTTCCAGCAGGAGTTCAATTTAGTTTTGTTATTATTAGGGTTGCATATACAGTATGCTGTGTTTCTGTAAGTCAACAGACTAAACAGGCTAAAATGGCCTTTATCATTTACGTGCCAAAAATGTACAGAAGGTGTAAGTGAGCACATTAAAACCAGATCCTTTTGATTGATTCGAATCATACATTATATCCCAGTAAACTAGTTATCATTGGAAGTAATAGAGATTATAAATGAAACTGTTGATATTAATAACAACTATTATTTTTACTACTATTACAATACGTTATTTTTCTGTGCTGTGGACTTGCATCATATTGTTGCTACAGGAATGTCAATGCTTAAGTGAAGTAAATGGGTAGAAATGTATATACACATGAATCTAATTGTGCAATTATAACTTCTGTCATCTGCATTCATGACACATTTAATTGAACTCATCGGTGATCAGATATTTACTCTGCAATGCTTGATAAAAAATATATATATATATATTTGAACTGGGCACTGTCTGCTACAGGACGTCAGGTATCCACAGGATGCGGCAGGACCACTACTATTTTACCATCCTCCCGTTTGTGAAGATATTCACCTGATACGTCCAACATTTTCAAGAGGAGAAGAGGAGACAGTTATGGGTAGAGCGCAGTAGACGAGTTTGGGCATAATGAGAGATCAAAGCTGATGTGTAGGAAGGAGCAGATGAGCGGAGAGCCTTTAAAGTAAGGAGGAGAACATTGTAGGTAATCTGAAATGTGATGGGAAGCCAGGAGAGGGATTTAAGGAGGAGATGAGCAGAGACTGTTTTGGGAGTGATAATATTCTTGCAGCAGAATTTTAGATAAGATTTCAAGAGAGAAAGTTGTGAGGCAGGGTGGCCTATTAGCAGCATGTTACAATAATCCAGACGGGAGAGGATAAGGGCATGCATTACTGTTTTATCAGTAGATTGACAGGAAAGGGTGGATCTTGGCAATACTAGGGAGGAAGAAGCGACATATTTTGGCCATGCCGGGAATGTGAATGAAAAAGAAAAGGGAAGAGTAAAATGGCAATCGTAGGCGAGGGGGATAGTAGAATATATTCAAAAACTTTCCTAGCCAAGAAAGAGCCCCTATAGTACAGCACTCAAATCACAATTGTGATGAATTGATGTAGTAATTAAAACTTAACCATTAATAGGATAATGTGCATTAAAAATAATCAGACGAGCCATGAAGTATAGACAACACAAATGTAAAATCGCAGCAGGACCCCACTGCTGGGGCAGTGGCAACCACTATTGGTATGGGACGTGGGTGCCACGACGTGTTCCAGCAATCAAAACTGTTGTAGGTCAATCCTAGAATACCGATATCAGTGTTGGGAGCTTGTCCTTGGTACAGGAGAAGACAACCCAAGTGGCACAAGAAGTACACACAAGATAGGTAGGTATAACTGTAGGTAAACACAAATGTAAACAGGACTGGTTATAACATCTTAATTGCCCTGGTGTATTTGAATGCAGCAGATCAGCCCTAGATAGGTACTAGTCTTAGGTCAGTGTGAGGCTAACAGGGTTAATTTGTGTCCCAATGAAGTACATAGAGCCAGATGTTATGATTGGTTGCAATGTACTAGGGTAGTGTAGGTGGCTTACCCAAACAACAAGGCCATGCGCCTAACTGCTGGTGGTATAGCGCACTGAAGGCATATATATATATATATATATTGATGTGCTGCTATATGCCCAGTTTATGCTACCCAGTTAATAATAATTTTCTGAGTAAGTGGATGGTATTTCCACAGTGCACAGAGTAATGATCAGGTTCTGAGACTTTAACATATATATATATATACTTTGAGTTCTCTAAGCTCACAGAATTAGTAGTATACAGTGAAATCTGTACTTATAACTCCCCTTTATCCCTGACTTTTACGAGACCTTGTGCCTAAGCCACATAGGGCTAAGACTGATATTTGTCTTTTTATTATTCTATCAGGAAACACCACTACACAATGAAAATGCAAATGAGTACTAAGTGCTGATTTAACAGATTCTATGCTGTTCTATGTCATTTACTAAAGAATACCGTTTCAGTGCCGCATTCATAGTTGTCCTGAGAAAATAATACTCCACTCAAAGTATATATATTATATTTTTAATGCACAGTATCCTACTAAAGGTTAAGTTTGAATTACTACATCAATTCATCACAATTTTGAGTGCTGTACTATATGGTCTCTTTTCTTGCCTAGGCAAGTTTTTGGATATATTGTATATGTTTCGCTCCTCCTAGCACCTTATCAACCCATCACTAGACTGTAGCAAGAGCTTCACATTCCTCTCCTCCCCCTCCTCCTACCTATTACTAGGGGGATAGTAGGCCAGATTTAGGGGGAAATATGAGGAACTCAGTTTTAGACATATTTTGTTTAAGGCGGCAGAGCACCATCCATGAGGATATAGCCAGGAGGCAATCTGAGACTTGGGACTGGATTGTAGGAGTGTGTAACGCTTGCGCTCACCAAGGCGGGACCCCGGTACTGAGGTGGGAAAGTATAGAACTGCGCACCCACAGCAGCAGAGGCACGCCTGGAGGGTGGATAGTCAAGATCGCTGGATCTGGGTTGGAGAGAGTGGGTTGGTCTTGATACTTGCTGAGGTCATAGGTAGGTGCAAGGAGGGTAGTCAGAGTCCGAGGTGCCGTGGTCAAGGGTTGGAGCCAGTAGAGAAGTAGATTCTCCGTTTGCCGTGTTCAGGGATAGAGAAGGTCGGAAGGTCAGAGGCAAGCCGGGGTCGATAATCCAGAGCAGGGTCCAAAGTCTAGCCGGGTCGTACACAGGAAGGCAAGCAGCAACAAGGTTAGTAGCACAGAGAGAACAAGGCAGAGACAAAGACGTGGGAACACAAGGCTACCTATGCTCAGCCAAAGAAGAAGTGACATTTTATATAGTAAAATGAGTCCAATGAGAAAAGGGCGTGGAGCAGAGGAGCGGCCTCTGTGGAGGCAGGGTTAGGCTGTGAGAAGCAGGAGACAGGTGAGGAAGATATTAGTGTTGCCGTGCAGCTGGGGAGCGGTGCACGTGCGTCATGTGTTTGCGTCCGTGCGTCGTAAGTGGAGGGTTGGAGCCAAGCTCCGTGGGAACCTTGAAAGCGCTCTGTGGGTGCGCGCGCTCTGTAAGGTGTGCGGGAGACTGTACAGCAGGAGGCAAGGGGGAAGCATGCCGCGAGGGACGCGCACTCTGACCGCTAGCAGCGGGATGCTGTGCAGCAGGAGGTAAGGAGAAAACACGTCGCAGGGGATGTGTTCCCCGATTCCTTACAGAGTGAGGGAAAGGATGGAAAGATATATCTGCATATCATCTGCATAGAGATGATACCTAAGGCCAAAAGAGTTTCTAATGTCACCAAGTGATAGTGTGTAGAGAGGGAAAAAAAAGATGTCCCAGAACAGAGCCCTGAGGTACTGTACACCAACAGATAGATCGACAAAAGCTGAAGATACGTTAGCATCAGATGCAGAAAATGTGCAATGGGAGAGGTATGATGAAATCCAGGATAGAGCTTTGTTATGAATATCAAGAGAGTTTAGAATATGACGGAGAAGAGAGTGATCGACAGTATCAACAGCAGCAGAGAGATCGGGTAGGATTAGTAGGGAAAAGTGACCTTTTGGTTTGACTTCATGTAGATCATACGGGAAAGCACAGGACGTTCTAGCAATTTGGAGGCAAACGGAAGGAGGGATACCGGGTGGTAGTTAGTAAGGCACGTTCTGTAGGTCTAGGGTTTTTTGAGAATCAGTTTGACCACTGCATGCTTAAAGGAACAGGGGAATGTGCCAGAGGTCAGGGAGCACTTGAAGATGTGAGTGAGAGTGGGGATTTAGGCAGGAGTAAGATAACTAATACGGGGTCAGCGGATAGGATCAAGAGGGCATGTGGTAGAGGGAGAAGTGCAGATCAGCTTAGAAACGTCTAACTCTGTAATTGGAGATAAGGAAAGCTATGTGGAGGATCTCTCGAGAGATTGAATAAACACTTTTTAAATAATTAACATTGTCCAGAACTGTGTGGTCTCTAGGTATAGGGCATTCACTGACCTAGACTAGGAGATCCCAAATTCAGAACACTCCTAAAACTGTCCAGTGGAAGGGATTGCAATTTTAAAACAGTTTGTAAAAAAATATATGTGTTTAACAATAGGGAGATGACCAAAAGAGGTAATTTGAGTATGGTAGAAAATCTGTCAAACTACTGACTTTTAACACAGAGAGGTTAATTTGCTAAAGTCTTCCAAATGCACAACTGGAGCAAAACCAGATGTATCAAAGGAAAAAATCCAATCGCTTTCAATAAGATTCTCTCCCTTTGATAAATATAGTTGTTTACACTGGATTTGCCCCAGCTGGGAGACTTTACTAAAAACACCACCATGGGACTTCATTGAAGTCTGATAGACTGCTGATGCATGAAAATCAGGGAACCCGACCCCAAATCAGTGGGATTGACATGTCTCTTGCCAAATGTCAGCAACTCACAGCCAGAAAATATATTTGTCCCATTGTGTGTTGAATATTTTTTTTTAAGAGATATAAAAACTACCAAGTATTTTATAATATAATCTATATTATATCATTAATTAAGTTGCAAGTACACACTTGAAAGTATAACTATCCTCAAGAAAAATAATAATGAAAAAGATCTCCAGAAATAGTCTCTCAGCATGTCTTTTATTGTGAAACAATTGCAGATGCATTTTATGAAAGTGCATGTACAGGTATGAGAATAAAACAAAGACTAAAGTTTCCGGCCCTAGAGTCATTCAACATGGTCAATAATGTCAGATGGAAGAGGGGCTACCTGTGGATGTGACATGGGCAATATGGTCATGGGAAAGCAGGTCCTTAATATCGGGCTGAGATTACACTCGCTGAGATCATTCACTCTGGTGTAAAGTACAGGCATACCCCGGTTTAAGGACACTCACTTTAAGTACACTCGCGAGTAAGTACATATCGCTCAATAGGAAAACGGCAGCTCACGCATGCACCTGTCAGCACGTCCTGAACAGCAATACCGGCTCCCTACCTGTACCGAAGCTGTGCGCAAGCGGGGAGACTATAGAGCCTTTTACACATGTGTTATTTACATCAGTTATGCACGTACTGTATATGACGGTTGCAGTACAGTACATGCATCGATAAGTGGAAAAAGGTAGTTCTTCACTTTAAGTTCATTTTTGCTTTACATACATGCTCCGGTCCCATTGCGTACGTTAATACGGTGTATGCCTGTACTGAGACCTTCGTTTCTCCACCATCCTTGTCTGCACTTGCACTTTAGTACCTGTGATATTTTCCACCATATAAAATAGGTGCTGTGCAAGTTTGAAATCATTTTGTGGATCTTTTGTTGAATAATTCAGTCAATGACAAGAGGACGGACTAACATTAAGAGTAGTACAACATTAAAATACCACAGGAAGTCTTTGCTCCCAGTTTGAATAAATAGTCAAAAGAGAGAAGTCAGAAGTACAAAAAAAAAAAAGGCAAACTGCTGATCCCACTAAAACACATTGCTGGAGTATATTTAAACTGGCTTTCACTTAGGAATTACAGGCAGCTGGAAACATTTGTTGGTCACTTATTGGCAAAAGCAACTCTGACCAAATATCCTCCTTAGAGTTCAGCAAAGGGATTATTGTTCAGTTCACTGTCTGTTTGTACTAATAGAGTTTTATGGCAAAGGATATGATGTAAATATGCATATCATTCATAGCTAAACTAAACTTTAGGACTATTGTCTCAACGTTCTTTGCATTTTGTATGTACTCTGTTTTTAAGTGTAAGTATGACTCAAAATGAATCTTGCTGTTTCATTTGGCCATGGTCCCAAGAGTTTAGGTGGGGCTTTTCATTTTTATTTCCTGATTGGCTAGTAGAAGGTGTCTGAGACGCTCACAGACGCCCTCTCTTCTGAAAGCCTGAACCTGTGATGTGCTTAAACCAGACGTCAAGTGTGATGGATTATAGTATAGGATAACCTGTAGTAGGTTGTTTTCTGAATTTGTGACAATATGAGTGTGATATCAGCGAGCTATGCTCTTTCCCAAGTTATCAAATTGATCTGCCCAACAAGAAAAAGTTGTCTTTTATCCTCAATTTATATTTTATCCTCAATTTAATTTTTTTTTTGCTCAGAAATCCAAATATTGAATTAGTCAGTAGCAGGGCAGTTTGTTGTTGTAGGTCACAGTAATAACAATAATAATGCACTGTATGAATATTGCATAAATTCGTTTAGCGTTTCTGAGACACTCAGCTGTGTTGTATTTTTGGTAAAGAACAGTATCATAGCCATCAAGGTTAAAAGAACAAAACAAACAAAACTGTATTGGCATCATTCTAACATCAATGGGCGCGAGCCCACAGAAGTGGGAATTTTACTTTTGGTCAAGAAATGTTCTGCATTCCACTTGAGATACATTGTAGATCATTGTAGAGAATGTGTCTGATGACAGTGACACATTGGGTAGCTTAAAACAATTTTAACATTGTTTCTAGAATCAATTTACTGTTTTTCTAACCAGCAATAAGTTAAAGCAGCAAAACATGTTGAAATCTTATATGTTTTTTTTTATTTTAATAAATCAGTTATGTAGTATTACATAACAGTGTCTGTATTTTTGTTGGGTTTTTTTTCAACTTGTAATGCCATTTTTTATTAGTTTTTTTTTTATAACTTAAATTTTTATTAGTTTTCACAATGTTACAATACATGCGTACATACAATATTTGTAATGATTTTCAACATTGAACACCGTGTAACTCCCATTTTCTAGTGAAATAATAATACATCATAACACTCCCTATGCGGGAGGGGCTTGGGGAGGGAGAGGGTGGGTGGGGGGGGGGGGGGGGGGGGACACCTCTTCTGCATGCTTCTTTTCCTTGGGTCACCTTGTATCTCACCTTGTATACGACCATCTGTATTCCTACTTATGTCGCTTAGATTAACTACAATCTAACCCAAGCCCCTCCTACATCAAAGGAGAACGTACTTGCCACTATTAGAGCCAGATTGTGGACATGTCCACCCCTGGGATGTCTGTTTGGTCTAGCCACGTTGTCCAGACTTTTAGGTAATTTTTGCCAGTATCGTCTAGGAGACTTGTCAATTTTTTATTCGTTTTAATATACTGAGCATCCTTTGATTTCTGTAGCAGGTTTTCGCTCACTTCCTCAGTAGTGCAAGATCTTTGCAACATTTTCCTGTTTGTGATCATTTTTTGCCATCATTTCCAGTAGTTTGAGCTGCAAACTGTAACAATAGATAATGTTACCTTAGTAATATGCAGACACATTGTAGCTGCTACGTTACACTGATTGAAGGATTCATTGGAACTGAAAGGCGGCCTCCTAGCTAGGCACACTATCAGGATTTTTCAGATTTATAACAGGAGCACCAAACGATTGCCATCTTCAGTAAGAAGGTAGTATTATACATT